>NW_014579156.1:24967-28068 GCF_000485595.1 Priapulus caudatus
AGCCAGTACAACGTTTTACAAGTTACGAAATGATTCCTCATATTATATATATACTTAATATATATCATAAACGACCGCAGAGACATTTAATTAATTGGATGTGCATGCTTGGGCGTGATTAAAAAAAATTGCGAAATAAAAAAAACAAAAAAACAATTGCGGTTTTTGTTAACACTCGATTGTATGTACCCGACGCATCGCGTGCGTGAGCGACTCACTCACCTCTTCGCGACGTCGGCAGGTGGCGCCGCCGCAGCCGCATCGCCCTTCAGCGAATCCTTGATCTGCAGACGCGCCCGCTCAATCTCTCCCACGAGCGAGCTGGTTGCCACGGCGACGGTCGCCACGTCGCCGGCGAGGCGCGCCTGCTCTGCTTGCTCCGCCGCCTCGTAGCGATGACGGTCGAACCAGACGGACTCCTGCACGAGGCAATGTGCGAGATCCATGGCAACGTGCGTGTGACGAGGTCAGAGGTCAACGACGCGAGATGTGAAAGCCGGAGAGCTTGAATGAAGCAATCTGCAAACAGAGAATGAGAGTTCAGGGATGAGAGGAAAGAGGGAGAGGATGGTGGGACGAAGCCTCGTGTCTAGCATTTGTGCCTTCGCCTCGCCATGGCAACAAGAATTCAGTAAATCTGCCTTGCGTTTGATGCAAGAATGTCTAAAGAGAGATGATGTCAAAACCACTATGACATCACGGGTATAAAATGTCACAACTTTTACGATAAAGCTTTGTGCAGATCGTGATATTTTATACTTAAATATCTATAGAATAACAACAGACTATAGGATATTGCTATTCAATAATTGATAGCTATTTGTTTTCAACAATGGGCGTCATGCAGAACCAGCTGGCAGGAATTAATCGTGCCTTCTTATCGTTCTCTGGTGAGAACAACTGTGTATTTGCTAAGTGTTTGTGGTACTTCCTCTGGTTCCTAACCCAGAAGAAACATTCTAACGAGCGCTGCTTGCACCCTCACGTCGTTAGGACTCCACGGTAATTAATTTGTGCCGCTTGTGAGATTATATCAGATCGTCTTCGATTCATTTGTACACTGCTAGCATGCCCGAGATTCGTGTTGGCAATAAGCAAGTCTACACCAACTCCATTTACTTTTGCCCATTTTAATACTGTCACGTAACCGTGTTAAAATAGTGTGACATCCATCACTAACATCTGTTGCAATTTAGAGCCTTTCAATTTTTTCTAGTGTGAAGTCCACTGTGAACTTCAGATTAAATGCAAGTGTGTAAAGATACACCTCGCCGTCACAGACCACTAAATTTTGCGTAGCAATCACCTTCGTACTCATCGTTTGTTTATCGTCCACTGGTCAACATCAAGTCAACGTCACATCGAAATACATCGCTCGAACGTCCACAGAACACCAAACAAAAAAACGCAAAACCACTGCGTAATTTGAGATGACGAATATTTTTTTTTATTACTTTACAACAGACGCGAGCGGAACACACACACGGAGAGCACGAAAACTTAGAATCGTAGCTTCTGGAAGAACCACTTGTTCTTTCCAGACTTGTAGCGTTCCGTGAACTTGGCCTTGACCTCTCCGCGCGCCTTTCTCTTCAACGCCGGGTCGCGGAACACGTCCTTGTTCACTGTCTGCTTGTCGAAGGCGAGATCGACGGAGTAGCGCGTCGGCATCATGTGGTTGTAGTTGAGGACCTTGATGAACGGCTTCACCTTCGACCGCACGGCGACCTTCTTCTTGCTCATAGACTTGGTGACCTTACGCGGGTACCTGTAACCATGACGACGACAACAGGCGAATTAACGAGTGAACGACAACGAGAGAAGATTGAACAAGATGAGACGAAGGGGAGGGTGTCAAGAATGTATTGTAGAAGGACTATGAATCATGAATACGAATTACTATCACGCAACGAACAGGATGTTGCGTTGCTCCCTTCTGGCGGAAGTCCGAAGGGAAGAACGAGGCGAGGGTTAGGAGGTTAGGGTAAGAGTTAGGGTTAAGTTTAGGGTAAGGGATAGGGTTAGCACACGCATTGGGCTCGGCTCGCATCAGATACGATTTTCGTCTGTCACGATCTTTCGATCAGCCGGGGAATAAAATCACGTCCCGAACCGTCCGCGCCAACCCTCCCACGACGACTACACCGTCCCAGCAGGGGGCGCTGCGCTCTCTCACCTGTCGATGCCGGCGATGAGGGCGTGACCGTAGCCCTTGTCCGAGCTTCCCTCGTCGTAGTTCTTCACGATGACGGCCTTGCGTCCGGCGTAGCGCCCGTTCAGCACCAGCACCACCTTACAAGACTTCATTATCTTCCCCATGGCTAAGGGTTGTTTCTACAAGGACAACGGGAAAACACCCGAGTTCAGTCGCAGCCGATCTCAAATTTTGAGGGCGATTTCTAACTAAGGTCCTCTCACTTGTACAATGTAAACCTACTCACACGTACTATTAGAGAGATTTATAATGTAGAAAAATAGAATAGGTGTTAAAATTTAAACCCCTATTCTATTTTTCTACATTTTCTTTCTATCTACATGGGTGTCGTGTTTTAATTCAAATATATATTATATATATAATATATATAATATATATATAATATATAAATACGTCGACGTATGAGAATTGAGTTATCATAAGCTATCTAAGCAACAAAATTAAATCTCCTTTCTCCCACGTCTTTCCTTCTGCCTCGGCTCGCGTCAATTTGGTTTGGCCTTATTAGTCGCTACGTTATCTACATCTGTCGACAAGCCGGGAAAAAATTCATTCACACAAAGCCGAGAGGCCCGTCCCCCCCCCCCAACCTCTTTTGAAAGTTTTAATTTGACGAGATTTGCACAGCGTGAAAACTGTACATTGGTGTAAAATAAATGCGAGCGAGCTAAGAATATCGGTTCAATGACCTGGGTCCCCGTCTTTGGGAAATTGATTTATTCCGGATCAGCGAATAACCACGTTTTTGTTTCCCTCACGTGATACCTTGGCTGAGCACAACTAAACAGTCTGCAAGCATTCGCACATCTGCTGGAATACATCGCACATCTGCACGACATTTCAAAGAGTTCGATTCCCGCAAACCCGGAATTTTTTGAACAATCGC
>NW_014579156.1:28608-30871 GCF_000485595.1 Priapulus caudatus
TACCCTTATCATGAGAAAACCAAGTTTATGTTATAATTAGGCTCAAAATATGATAGATTTAACCGCTATGCAAATCGTAGACTCCTCAACAAAGCCCTGCTGGTTTAGTTGACCAGGATCGAAGAAGAAACATCTTATAGGCGCAACGAACCTACGGCGAGATAACCACAACCAAGAGAACAACTAAAACATGAAATGCGTAAAGCGCTATATTATATTATTGTAATTGGTATATCTACGCTTACTTTATCAGAAGTATGATTCTCAAATACTGTATAGCATTTAAAATATACAAATAAGCTCACTAATGTCATTGCTTTTATGCATAAAAGTTTAAATATCATAATAGAAAGCCCACAAATTTTGCTAAATAGTCCACGCACAGCTGGCGTTTGTCGAGAGCTCCTGTTAACACAGTGTCTTGTTAATAATTTGTATTATATATAGATATACGAAGAATCTTCTTCTATCTTATAATTTATGCATTGTTATAATAGGCCTGAGCATAACAAACTCACGTTCTCATTGGCTAAATCTTCTAGTGCATTGTCAACTGGCCTGTAGATCCAAATCATGGAATGTTAATTTTAAGATGTCATTCCGTTCCCTGCCGTCGTGCTAAACCAACTGAGACGAGGAAAGGCCAAGAAGAAAAAAGAAACAAAATCCAACGACAGAGGATTTGTATCCCTTGACGCTACCAGATAATGACGAGTACCGTAGCATGCAGTGTAACTTCAGAGTCAGTAATGGTAAATGAATCCACTTTGAGCATTTTGAGATTGGAGTTTTTCTTGTCGTTAATAAACCGCAATTCTTGGGGACACTCTGAATTTGAGTCTATGGTAATTCAATGTACTGTTTGTTGACTCAATAACTGAAATTCTTACACAGTTGACTTGTTTAAGCCGGCGTGTGTGGTAATCTTGTGTGTAGGTACTCTACTAATTTATAAATATATATAAACAGGGTTTGTTTTTAAAACATCAAGAATTTGAATCGATGATAACTCGCAAAGCGATGACAGTAGATTATCGTTCTGAAATAGTTTTGTTTCGGAGGGAGACAACTGGCGAGCTTCTTTTGCCTTGCAGGTCACTGCTTGACGATGTTTCACACAAAAAGAAGAAGAAGAAGGATAAAAAGAGTAAGCGAGACTGCGTGGACACCCTCGCCTCGCTATCGTGCGAACCGGCCGCCGACCTGTCGTCTCCGCCGCGCGAGGGTGAAGGTCACTGTCGTCGCGACTTGTCGGAGGTGTTCGCCACGGAGACGGCAGCGAACGCCGAACTTCCGCCCACTGACGCGTCGTCGTCGTCGCGAAAGAAAAAGAAACGCGGGGATAGGTCGCCCCCGCCAGATGGCGCCACCAAGAACATCTCCGCGAACAGCGCCCTGCAACCCCCATTGGTGACAAAATCGAGAGAGGGTCCAGTCGAAAACGGGGAACGAGCCACCGTGGAGTCGCGCGAGGAGAGGAAGAAGCGGAAGCGCCGCCAGAGGGCGCTGGTTGTGCCGAGCAGCGACCAGAGCGAGGCGGAGGTCAGCGAGGGAACGGACGACCTCATCCGCAAACTCGCGAGCGAAATCGCGTCGCGACACCGAGTGTCGTCCTCCGACAGCGAGTCGATCGACCTCTTGAGGCCGTGGTGCCCCCTGGCGGGCACAGACACTCCCACGCGCGTCCCGAACGGCGAACGGGTTTTGCCGGTGGTGCCACCTGGCGTCGAAACGCCGAAGATCGCGGCGTCGGTCAAAACGCCGAGCGGTTCGGACGACGAGACGCAAACTCCGCGCGCGAACGAACACCAGGTGGCGCCTCCGGAGGTTTCGCCGACTGACTCGCTGGTGCATGGCGACGAGCACCAGGTGGCGCTGCGATCGGTGGACGTTGTCGAGAAGGCTTTCGCCATCACGCCGAAGAAACTGAGGTTGATATCCCGTGAAACTGTGTTGCAGCAGCGGCTGAATTAGTTAATGATTATTACCTCCGCCAGGGGCTTGGCGGGGGTTATGTTTTCACCGGCGTGTGTTTGAGTGTTGGTTTGTGTGTTTGTGGGTTTGTTAACATGCACGTTTCAGTTCACTTCCGCTAGGTGCGCTGGCTGTAGACTTACAAACACGCAACCACAGGCTAAGGGGCAACCACAGTCCCCCCCCTCCTCCTGCACGCTCGCACTAATCCGGATCCAATTAATTATTACTACTCTTAACTCTTAACTCTTAACTCTTAACTCTTAACTCTTAACTCTTAACTCTTAAC
>NW_014579156.1:30896-34105 GCF_000485595.1 Priapulus caudatus
TATATATATAATATATATATATAATAGTCGACGTATGTATAATTGAATTACTCATCATAACTAATCTAAGCAAAAATTAATCTCTTCTCCCCTCTTTACTTCCTGCTCTCGGCTCGCGTCAGATTTGGTTTGGCTTATGTAGTCGCACGTTATCAACATCTGTCGATCAGCCGGGGAAAAATTCATCACACACGAGCCGAGAGCCCGTCCCCCCCCCACCTCTTTGAAATTTAAATTTGACGAGATTTGCACAGCGTAAAACTGTACATTGGTGTAAAAATAATGGAAGCGAGTAAGATATCGTTCAAGACCTGAGGATCCCCTTTTGGGAAATTGATTTTTCCGGATCAGCGGAATACCACGTTGTTTGTTTCCCGTCACGTCTACATTGGTTAGCACAACTAAACATCTGCAAGCATTCGCACATCTGCTGGGAAGCATCGCACACGCACGACCATTTCAAGAGTTACGATTCCCGCAAACCCGAATTTTTTGACACGCGACGCTCACAAGCGCGATCGCCGATGGGTTACGCTCTTTTTATTTCCCAAAGCGGGATCCTCATATCTCTGTATCATTCGTGGGTCTAGCGACGCAAGAGGTACGTACCTTGGAGGTGTCTTGTCGTACAAAAAAGCCTAAAAGGCAACTCTTGAAGGTGCAAAATGCTCGCGCAAATCTTCCCAACAAACTCGAATGCTCGAGCGCCAACGAGGCGACAGTGTTCAGTTAACTAGGAGCCAATACGTATGATATTTATGACTTGGGTCGTAGATTGCAGCATTTGTGACGTGTAACTGTATGTTTGCGTTCACCGATCTCTTAAATACCGACGCTATTGCATAATAAACTTAGTTGACAGTTCAAAACATAGCTACGCAAAGGCCAATGTGGTCTTAAAAGTAGTCAACAAAGCGCAGAAAACTCGTATAACATGAGTTTTGTAAAAGTAGAACCGGAAAAGAAGTAAACACAACCAAAACATCACACACAAGGCACCATTACGTATCAAAGAAATCCTAAGCAATCCTTATAGATTCTTATCGAGTGATATTGAAACTAATATCCGTATACCCTTATCATGAGAAAACCAAGTTTATGTTATAATTAGAGCCTCAAAATATGGTAGATTTACGCTACCAAAATCGTACACCCTCACAAACCTGCTGGTTCTAGTTGACCAGGATCGAAAAGAACATCTATAGCGCACCCTATCGGCGATAACCACAACTAACACAAATGCTAAGCTATTTATATTATTTAATTGGTATATACGCTTTACTTTTATGCAAATATTATTCTCAAATACTGGTATACATTTAAAATATACAAATATTCATTAAGTATGTTTTTATCATAAAAGTTAAATATCATAATAAAACCCACAAATTGTTTGCTAAATATCACCACAGCTGGCGTTGCGAGAGCTCCTGTTAACACATGTCTTTTAATAATTTTGTATTATATTATAGATATAGAAGAATCTTCTTCTATATCTATAATTATATATTGTATAATAGGCCTACATAACAAACTCACGTTCTCTTGCTAAAATCTACGTTAGTGCCATTGTCAACGGCTGTAGATCCAAATCATGGAAGTTAATTTTAAGATGTTCTCTCCTCTCGTGCTAAACGATAAGACGAGAAAGGCCAAGAAGAAAAAGAAACACAAATCCAACGACAAGGATTTGGTATCCCCTGACCTACCAGAATATGACGAGTACGTACATGAGTGTAACTCAGAGTCAGTAACGGAGTACTAACTCCACTTTGAGCATTTGAATTGAGTTTTTCTTGACGTAATAAACCGCAATTTCTTGGAACTTTAATTTGAGTACTATCATTATGGTAATTAATTACTAATTAGACTGTTGACTAAAACTTGAAATTCTTACACAGTTGACTGCTGTACCGGCGTTGTGTTATCTTGTGTGTAGTACTTACTAATTTAGTAATTATAATAAACATTTTTTTAAACTGAATTTGCATCGATGATAACTCGCAAGCGATGGACGGTAGAATCGTTCTGAAATAGTTTTTGTTTCGGAGGGAGACAAACTGGCGAGCTTCTTTTGCCTTGCAGGTCACTGCTTGACGATGTTTCAGAAGTTAAAATTTACGTCTGTAACAGGGGAAAAATAACGTTTTTCACGAGGGAGCCTCTTTTCAAAAGTTTGTGGAAAAAAAAATAGCTTCGTCAAAAAATGTTACGGGAGCTATTTCGGCAGGTTGAAGAATCGAATCGCTCATCGCCCCGTGTATTTTTGACTCCTCGTCGTATTTTACGATTTTTGAGTTGCTCTGGTGTTCCTCGTTCCGGGCGCCCCGCCCCGTCACTTGATTATTGTTAACCTCTCCTGTCGCCATCCCCCTCCTCGTGCTGTACTTGATTTTTCAAGTTCTACTGCTGTCGGTCCATGTAAATTCGACTGCGGCATCCTTCTCTCCCCCTTTTTTTATCTTCCATTTCCTCCATCTCTACCTCTGTCTCTCTCTCACTCTCTCTCAATCTCCTCTCTTCTGCCTCTCTCTCTCTCTCTCTCTCTCTTTTCTCCTGTCCTCTCACATCTCTCTCTCCCTCTCGTGCTCTCCCCCCTTCTCTCCCTCTCAGTCTTCATCGCCTCCCTTCGATCCTCCCCCTCCCTCCCTCCCTCACCACCCTCCTCCCTCCCTCCCTCGCCTCTCTTATCTCTTTCTCCATCCCTCCTCCTCTCTCCTCCGCTCTCTTCCATCCCGCTCTCCTCTCCCCTCTCCATCCAGCCTTCCTTTCCCTCCTCTCTTCCTCTACATCCTCCCTCCTCTATCCCCCCTCTCTCCATTACCATCCTATCTCTCGTCGTTACTGACATCCCGCTGCTCGTTTTTTCCAGTTACGCGGCCGATTCCCCGGACATTGAACGGTCCGCCGTTCGGACAGTAGCGGCGGGCTACTGGAGAGGAGGCGGGAGAAGTGAGGGGCGGAGGAGGAGGATGTGGGCAGAGGAAGCCTTCTCGTCGGACAAGCAGCTGTGGCTCATACGACTCCCGCACAATGTATGTGGCTTCGCACGGTCGCCGTGGCAACGACGACAACAGCGGTCGCCACATTTGCCACCAACTCGCGTTTTTGGCCGGAATCTATTGAAATATTTCGAGTTGGAAGTTAAAATCGACGTAGAATGACATTTTTGTCCAGCAAGAGTTGCAGGAGCAACAGCAATGCAAGGC
>NW_014579156.1:34130-36908 GCF_000485595.1 Priapulus caudatus
TCACACAAAAAGAGAGAAGAAGGATATAATAGAGTACGAGACTCCGTGGACACCATCGCCTCTGCTAATCGTTTGCGAATCACGGCCGCGACCTGTCGTCTGCCGCCTAGCAGCGGGGTCAAGGTCAATGTCAGTCTGCGACTTTGTCGGATCTTCTGCTACGGAGTATTTGCAGCGACGCCGAACTTTTTCGCCCGCTAGCGTTCGTCAGTCGGTTTCGCGAAAGGAAATGGAACGCAGGGAGATGGTCGCCCCCGCCAGATTTGGCGCCACCGGAGAACATTCTCGCAAACAGCGCCTGCAACCCATGGTTTTTGACAAAATCGGAGAGAGCGGTCTTAGCTCGAAACGGGGAAGGAACAGGGGGGGGGGCCACCGTTGATGCCGCTGAGGAGGGAAGAAGCGGAGCGCCCAAGGGGCGAGCGGTTTGGGGCCCGGAGCAGCGACCGGGACTTTTTAATCCAGTCGTTTTCGACTGCGCCTAAACAGTTTTGATGGGAACCGGCATTGGACAGAATTGAGTTTTGTGCTTTACAAATGAGGTTTGTGGAACCAGGATTTGACAGAATTTGAGTTGTGTTTACAAATTGAGTTTTGTTGGTACAGCGATTGACAAGAATTGAGTTTTTGTGTTCACAACTAAATATGAGTTTATTGTGCGGACAGAATGTGAGTTTTGTTAGACAAAATTGAGCCGCTGTCCTGGCATGGCGCCCGTTTAACCTAAACCACACACGTATAAATCGCTTTGCCATTTGATCTCAGGCCGATGAAAATAACGCGAAAGGAGTAGTCCGCGTAGACCCTGCCTGTGTAGCCCATCGCTGCGACAAAGCGAGACGGGCTTGTTGTCAGAAACAAAATTAGTCTTAATATTAGTCTCAACGTAGCAACTTTTCCTCGTGAACCGGACCCGTGTACTCTGCCTAGGAGAAACTAGTAACTTTACCATGCTTCTGGCAACAATCTACGAGACAAAGTTCTTGTTGAGACTAGCATTATGACTAATTTTGTTTCCGACAACGGGTACCCGCGGTTTTTAGTCGCACGTGCATTGTTCAGTTAGTTCGGTTGTGTTGTTTCGATCCTGGAGTGAACTCGCGCGGTCGTGTTGGGTGTTTCAGCTGGATGTGAAGACGATAGAGCAAGGGCTGCCTCTGAAGCACGATTCCAGCCTCACTCTGCCTCCCACCACCGTCGGAAACCAGGTAAGGGTGTCGAGAAACACACCGTGATCACTCCCTTACAGGCCTGCCACCTACCCCGATATGTCGAAACTGTCGTCAGTACATGTATCTGTATGTGAATTACATGCAATAAAGATTTAATAATAATAATAATATGCACCCACGCCAAAAGTCGTGTGCTCGCGGGTGTTTGAAAACACATCCCTTACCCACCCACCCCGATACGCGCCCATGCCAATACGCACCCACCCCAAATGTTTTGGTCACTGGAGCTGACCCGTTAAGAGTGACGAGGCTTTGGGGGAGCAAACCAGGTAGACATATTAAAGACATCGCCGATCGCTCACAGCCCCCCCCCCCGAAAAGTTTCCGGTTGCCCACCCGTTAAGTGTGAGAATGCTTGGGGGGCAGGCAATGCGAGGCGAAACATCCCCTCTCTGTAAGCGACCCGCTTTGTAGGCCTGCACTACGAATTTGTTACAAATTAACTAAGATTTTTTGGAATCGAGAGTTCTTGGCCAAAACTTTTGCCACGAATTCCCGATCGCTCAAGAATTGAAAGAACTGACTACGAATAAATACGAATCGGTTAAGAACTTCACGAACTGATTACGATTCAACTACGAATCTTAAAATTTATCAATTTGTAGCGATTCGTGGGATTTGTGGTCTGTGTGGAATAGAAGCATAAGCGACCCGCTTTGTAGGAATCGAATTTACGAACTCCGCTGGAGGAGGAGTTGAACGTCTAAACACGGCAATCTGCGTCTCGCGTTGTCCGGGGGGAATCTACGTTAATACGATAACTACGTTGATTATACATACATGCATGCGGCCTCGCCTCGAGGTGCGGTGAGTGGCAGCGAAGATTTTCCCGTCGTTTCGTGACTAATGGTTGGAGGTTCTCGGAGGAGTTGCTTCAGTAGAATTTTGTTTCAGTGTGTTTGATCTGTGTTTTTTTCTTTCCCTCCCTCTTTCGTTGTCGTCTTCTCTCTCTCTCTTCTCCGTGTCACTCTTTCTCTCTCTGTCTCTGCCTCTCTCTCTCTTTCGTTGTCGTCTTCTCTCTCTCTCTCTTCTCCGTGTTACTCTTCCTCTCACTGTCCTTCCTTCTTCCTCTCTCTCTCTCTCGCGCTCTCTCTCTCTCTCTCTCTCTCTGCGCATCATCTCATCTCATCACTCCTCATCTCTCCAACCTGTCCCGCCACTCTCCGCTCTCTCACTCACATCTCCCTCTCTCTCACTGCACTCTCCTCTCGCTCTTGATCTCGCCACTAGATTGATGAACCGTGTGTCGCTAGCTGTAGGATCAATGCCTATTGAAGTGGGGGGGGGGGGGGTGTGGAGAGTTCCTGCTACGACCTCTAACATCGTGTAGAACATTTGACAATCATCGACGTCATCACTTCTCCAGGCTAGTACGACACATAACGGCTTCTCTCATTCGGTGAGTTCTTATCTACGACTCATTGCTCCTCACTCCTTCTCCTAGCTCCTCACTCCTCATGTCCTCCGCCACCTCTGATCCCAACCCTATTCTACCACGACCTGCTCCCTTCCTCGCTGAGCCTCTCCTCCTCACCTACCCCACCGC
>NW_014579156.1:39381-41486 GCF_000485595.1 Priapulus caudatus
AGGACAAGGTTCCGGAACAGGAAGGATCTCCAAAGAAGAAAAAGAAGGAGAAGAAGCGTGAGAGAGAGGAAGGTGGGAGTGGAATTCTGCCGGACAAGGTTCCGGAACAGGAAGGATCTCCAAAGAAGAAAAAGAAGGAGAAGAAGCGTGAGAGAGAGGAAGGTGAGAGTGGAATTCTGCAGGACAATGGAGAGAAGATTCCGGAACAAGAAGAATCTCCAAAGAAGAAAAAGAAGAAGGAGAAGAAACAAGAAAGAGAGAAAGGTGAAAGTATAATTGTGCACACGAAAGAGGAGGAGACTGCAGAACATGTAGAATCACAGAAGAAGAAGAAGAAAAAAAAGGAGAAGAGGCATGATAGAGAGGAGGGAGAAGGCAGGATTGTGGTGGAGGAGACTTCAGCTAAACAGGAAGTTTCTCCGACGAAGACGAAGAAGAGTAAAAAGAAGAAGAGGCGTCACCCGGAACAAGGAGATGTGTTGTGATTGTGGCATGTTATATTCCCACATGTATTATGTATATATATTTATATATTCATACATAAAAGGGTGTATGCGGCATATATAGAAGAAAGATCGATAGAGGGAACTGCTGCTGCTGCTGCTACTACTACTGCTACATGCATGTAACATGTGCATCGCTGCTTGCAGGTCCGTCGTTTGCAGGTGAGATCAGCGTTCGTCAGTCTGTCGTCGTTCCGGCGCTCGCTCTCCCCGCGTTTTCGCCGCAGCGACCTTCCGTGACCTTGCCGCCGGGCCTCAGACAGAGACCGACCCACGGTACGTACATACGCATAGTTACGAGTGCCGCCATGATGCTCACACAATGATCAGGGTGCGTGAGAGGGGCAGGAGCACGGGTGAGGACAGTTGTTAGGGTGAAATCTAAATTCGGACAAGTAAAAATTGCTTCTTGTTGCCCGACAGGACAACCAGATCCGAAAATAAGCGCCGAGGCCCGGGAAGAGGGTGGTTTTTGGGGGTTAGGGCTGTCAGTGGAATTTGTTATTAAGGGGTTGATGGTAGGGTTTGAGTGGCAGGTTGTAAGCCAATGTTAAGTTGGGAGGGTGCTAGGGTTAGTAATTTGTTGTTAGTGTTTTATTATAGGGTGAGGGTGGCGGCATATTAAAGTGATAGGTTGCTAGGGTTAAATTTAGGGTCAGGGTGATTGGTTGTTAGGCGAATCTGTTGTTAGGGGTTGATGATAGGGTTAGGGTGGCTAGTTAAGGCGGGAAATGTTGTGATAATGATAGAGTTGGGGTGGTAGGTTATTAGGGGAATTAGTTGATAGATGGTTGATGAACTAGGAACATGGGATGATAGGTTGCTAGGGTTACAGATAGGGTCAGGGTGAATGGTTGTTATTGGAATTGGTTGCTGGGAGTTGATGGTAGGGTTAGGTTGTTAGGGTTAGAGTTGGTATTATTGTTAGGGTTAGGGTTGGCATTATTGTTAGGGTTAGGGTTTGTGTTAGAGGGACAGCTTTTCAGGATGAGCAGCTGTTTGTTAGGGCAACAGCGATTGATCGAAATAAGATTGATAAATATTGATTAAAAATAATAATTGATTAATCACTGATCCGACCGAGAGAGAGTTAGAGCTTGTCGTTAATCTCAATGCTGTTTCACGGGTTTACCAGCAGGTGGCGTCACCCCGGGCAAGTCTACCGCCACCGTCAACGCTCCCTGGTGGGGACGAGAGAAACCCTCCACCGCGTCGCCGCAGAAACGAAACCCCGCCGCGAGTTGCCGTGACGACGGGAAAGCGTCCGCGGTCGCCGCGGCGACGGGAGTCTGCGAAAACGTCCGGACGCCCGAGAAGAAGCAGAAGAAGAAGAAGAAGCGGAAGAGAGACGACGATTCGGACCGCGAGGGGGCGTCACCGGTCGCGAGCGGCGACGGAGGACCGCCGGCGAAGAAGAGGCGCCACCTGGTGGCAGCTCAGGGCAGAACGGCAGATGTGATCACAGTAACGAAAACTGTGGAGGATGACCGTGAAAAATCTGATGATGATGGAACACACAAGAAGAAGAAGAAGAAGAAGAAGAAGAAGAAGAAGAAAGAGAAGAAGCGTGAGACAGAGGAAGGTGAGAGTGGAATTCTGCCG
>NW_014579157.1:0-2130 GCF_000485595.1 Priapulus caudatus
GGAGAGGAGAGAGGGAGAGAGCGAGAGAGCGAGAGAGATGCTAACCAACGATACGATCAACAACGAAATGCGGGATGCAGGATTATCCAATTTATTAATAAGATCGTCGAAGTAGAATTCGAAAATTTTGTCGAAATTAAATACAGAAAAAACACGCGCACGCGCAGGCACAACTATGGCGGCGGCGGCGGCGTCATTGGTAACGGTCGCCTAGGCGTTGTTCTTGTGTTCCTGCGCAGAGCGGACCGCAGCCTCGACCTCAGCTGCTGTGGATGGGTCGACGCACACGCCCCCATGACTCTGCAGTACGCACACCTTGTCTCCACTGCACTGCTTCTCGAAGCGAGCGCATCTCTCCGTCTGCAAGCCAAGCGAACGACAGTATGTGAATGACAGTATGCGAACGACAGTATGCGAACGACAGTATGTGAACGACAGTATGTGAATGACAGTATGTGAATGACAGTATGCGAACGACAGTATGCGAACGACAGTATGCGAACGACAGTATGCAAACGACAGTATGTGAACGACAGTATGTGAACGACAGTATGTGAAGGACAGTACGCAAACGACAGTATGTGAACGACAGTATGTGAACGACAGTATGCGAATGACAGTATGTGAACGACAGTATGTGAATGACAGTACGCAAATGACAGTATGTAAACGACAGTATGTGAACGACAGTATGCGAATGACAGTATGCGAACGACAGTATGTAAACGACAGTATGTGAACGACAATATGCGAATGACAGTATGCGAACGACAGTATGCGAACGACAGTATGCAAGCGACAGTATGCGAACGACAGTATGTTAACGACAGTATGTGAACAACAGTATGTGAATGACAGTATGCGAACGACACTATGTGAACGACAGTATGTGAACGACAGTATGTGAACGACAGTATGTGAACGACAGTATGCGAACAACAGTATGCAAACCACAGTATGCAAACGACAGTAGGCAAACGACAGTATGCGAACGACAGTATGCGAACGACAGTATGCAAACCACAGTATGCAAACGACAGTATGGGAACGACAGTATGTGAATGACAGTATGTGAACGACAGTATGTGAACGACAGTATGTGAATGACAGTATGCGAACGACACTATGTGAACGACAGTATGTGAACGACAGTATGTGAACGACAGTATGTGAACGACAGTATGTGAACGACAGTATGCGAACAACAGTATGCAAACCACAGTATGCAAACGACAGTATGCGAACGACAGTAGGCGAACGACAGTATGCGAACGACAGTATGCGAACGACAGTATGCAAACCACAGTATGCAAACGACAGTATGGGAACGACAGTATGTGAATGACAGTATGTGAACGACAGTATGTGAATGACAGTATGCGAACGACAGTAGGCGAACGACAGTATGCGAACGACAGTATGCGAACGACAGTATGCGAACGACAGTATGTGAATGACAGTATGTGAATGACAGTATGTGAATGACAGTATGTGAATGACAGTATGCGAACGACAGTATGCGAATGACAGTATGCGAACGACAGTATGGGAACGACAGTATGTGAACGACAGTATGTGAACGACAGTATGTGAATGACAGTATGTGAATGACAGTATGTGAATGACAGTATGTGAATGACACTATGCGAACGACAGTATGGGAACGACAGTATGTGAACGACAGTATGTGAACGACAGTATGTGAATGACAGTATGTGAATGACAGTATGTGAATGACACTATGCGAACGACAGTATGTGAATGACAGTATGCGAACGACAGTATGCGAACGACAGTATGCAAACGACAGTATGTGAACGACAGTATGCAAACGACTGTATGCGAACGACAGTATGTGAACGACAGTATGTGAACGACAGTATGTGAATGACAGTATGCGAATGACAGTATGCGAACGACAGTATGTGAATGACAGTATCATGTGACTGATTAGCGAAAACAATTACCCTTCTAGAAAAAGGTGGTCAAGAAGATGGCGCTCGTGCATGAAAAATGGCTGCTATTCATAAAACACAGTGGCTATACATGAGAAAAGGCGCATATACAAGAAAAATGACGCCCGCAGTGTCGCAGGCTCGCTATATATATATATATATATATATATCAGAG
>NW_014579157.1:2485-4985 GCF_000485595.1 Priapulus caudatus
TCTCTCTCACTGATGCCCGTGTGTTTGACCTCCTCCTTCCCTCCTCCTCCTCCCTCCTCATTCCCTCCTGCCTCCTTCCTTTCCCGCACACCTCCTCCTCCCCCTCCTCCTCCTCCCTACCCTTCCCTCCTCTCCTTCCCATCTTCTCCCTCCCAGCTCCTCCTCTTCCTCCTGCTTCCCTCACCTTCGTGGAATCGGTGTATTTCTTCAGCATCTCACTGACGCGTTTGTTGATACACACTCCGAAGTCACTGAAGCCCAAGTGTTTGGAGAAGGCGGTGCCGACGCATGCCAGACCTTCCCCGCAGCGTCCGCTCATCCAGTCCTCCTCAGGTCCGCACGCGCTGCCCCTGCGTGCGTGCGTGTGCGCGGTGGCGCCCCCTAACGACGCCGTCTCAGCGCTCGTCTGCGCGTCTATCGTTGCTATAGGGACCGTGTGTGTGTGTGTGTGTGTTTGTGTGTGTGTGCGTGTGTGTGTCTGTGTGCGCTTGTGTGTGCGCGCGAGCGTGTGTGTGTGTGTGCGCGCGCATACGCGTGAATACGTTCGTGTGCGTGCGTGCGTGTGGTCTCTGGCGTGCATGGTTGCCTGCGAGAGGCACTCGGTGATGTGTGACCAGGAGACGGGTGAGTGCAAGGTGACGGTGGAAGGGCCGGACTGCAAGCCGCTAGGAGACTGTCAGTACGGAGTCGCCAAGCCAGACTGCTCATGCTGCGAGGTCTGCTCCAAGGTAAGCCACCCGCTATATACGTGCGTGCGTGCGTGTGTGTGTGTGCGTGTGTTTACAGCCTGGGTCAGGCGGCCGTTCAAGTAGGTTCTGATTAACAGGGTGCGTGACGTCACAGCTTACCATGCACGCCAGAGACACGGCCGCCTGACCCAGACTACAGTAGGTACTGATTAACAGGGTGCGTGACGTCACAGACTGCCCTGCACAGAGTGGGTGACGTCACATAGGTCGTTTCTCGCGAATCTCGCATTTTCTCGCGATAATAACTACACAGAATCAAGGAGCACTTGCACAGAATCAGATGCCCGTTTTGTTTGAGCTTGTTAGGTGCACTTGTTTTGCAGTGTTATGTGGAAAAACCCCCGAGTGCTATTGCGCAACATAGATATTTAGATCGCTGGGGAATTGAAGGTGGCAACAGTAAATATTCATAAGCAATCATAGAAAGAGTAATAAATCAGGAAAGCTGGCGAACTGCCAGGACCAAGGGTGTTGCGCAACCAGCACGCCAAATTCCTAACTAATTACTTAACTCACTACTTAACGTCACTAATTAACTATGGTAGAGCGCCTCCGATTGGGCGAGAGTGAGGGGAAGCCCGTGTATAGGTCACAGAGAGAGAGAGAAGGGGGGAGGGAGAAAGAGAGAGAGAGAGAGGGACAGCGAGAGAGAGAGGGGAGAGAGAGGAGGGGAGAGAGGAGGGGAGGAAGCCAGTACAGTACAGTAGCAGTAGCCAGCCCAGCAGCAGCAACCACATGCAGCTCAGCAGTAGTGTAGAGCACATAGTAGCACCGCAGCAGCGAGGTGCTGATAGTGTAGCGGAGTAGCAAGAAGTAGCAGTAGCATTTAGAGCGAGCGAGCAGAGGGCAGCAGCACGGGACGTCGGGCAACATCGTCATTACCCTATATATTAATGGTCGGCATAAATCGGCAGCTGCTGTGCGGGTTAGCCGTAAAGACGCCGGGCTCGTAAAACTCGGTCATGCGTCCGCTGGGCACTGACTGGACCGCAGCCGGCTCGGCAGTAAAACACGAGTCGACGGATAATAAAGGCGACGGCGATGTTCCGTGCACGCGCCTCACGCGATTACACACGCCTGGCTTGCAGCTCACACCGCTCACATTACACACCGCCTCACATACACACCGCCTCACATACACACGCCTTCCACTCCACACCGCCTCACATACACGACCGCGCGTGCAGGCATACACACCGCCCCTCACGATACAGCAGACCGCCTACACATAACATACCGCCAGTCACATACACACCCCTTCTACTACACCTGCCTCACATACACACCGCCTCCACATACACACGCCTCACATATCACACCGCCTTCCACTGCACACCGCCTCACATACACGACCGCCCTCACATACACACCGCCCTTCGCACTCACAGAGTCACACCGCCCTGCACATACACACCGCCTCACATACACAGCCGCGCTCACATACACAACCGCCTCACATACACACGCCTCACATACACGAGCCGCCTTGCACTCACCGCCTCACATGCGCGAGAAGCGAAGGCCGCCTCGACACTACACGACCGCGCCCTCACATAGCAGCACCGCCTCACATACCACACCGGCCTCACATACACACCGCCTACATGACACACCGCCGTCATCACAGCACACCGCCTCACACACACACCGCCTGCAGCACACACACCGCGCGTTCCACATACAGCACGCGGCCTCACATACACACCGCCTCACTTAACAACGCGCCTCCATGGACACACCGCTGTCACCGG
>NW_014579157.1:9985-12927 GCF_000485595.1 Priapulus caudatus
AGTATCATATAGTTTTCGAGCGGTTACGATTGCTCACCCAAACATCCAACGCATAAAAAGACGACCTGTACCAACCGTGAGTAAACATGTTTTTATAATTACAAATTGTCCCCACCTCGCTGGCCCCTTTTGTCTCCCTGACCGTCCCTCCCGCTTCCGCTCCTCTCACATCTCTCTCGTGACTTTCTTCCTTACTCCCTCTCACCCTCTGCCGCCACTCTCCCTGCATCGAGCTCTTCCCGATAGCCTCCTCTCCCTCTAAGTTCATCAATCCCCCTTCATCTGCCTATTCCACTACTCCTCCTGCACGCTATTGCCATTTTTACCTCTCCCTCACTCTCTCCTATCGCACTCCTCCCCTATACTCACTTCTAGTACTCCTATATATTTCCCCCAGGACCCTTCCCGTTATCCCCTAAGTTGGGCTCGTCTGCTCCGTCCTCGCTCCCACAAATATAAATGTCTACGCGGCTCAACCTGTCGTTCCTTTTTGCCCACACTCGCTCTCCTCTCCTCCTTCTCATGTTATATGCCCCTCGACTCTACCTCGATCTCGCTCCGACTCCCCATCCTCCTCGCTCTACCCGCTCGTATGATGATCGCCTGCTCTCTATGTTGTTCATCGCCATCTACCCCCACGCGCTCGCCTCCTCCATCAATCACTCCACTCACCTATCCACTCCGCCTCATTTTACCCTCACTCCTCTTTCTCACCTTCTCTCTACCAACTTATTAGTAGTATGAATTAGTAGCACCGATTTTACGCCACCGCAGCGGGACCCGCAGCTAGTATATATATACGCACTCGCGTCCGCCCGCCCTCCCCTCTTGGCTCGCTTCTCATTATTATCTCATGCCTCTGGTAACGCCACTTCCACACAACCTACGTGTACAACCTCGTTATGATTATTTTTTAAAATATCCTCTCATTTTACCCTACCCTCTACGGCTACAATCGATTTAGCTCACCTTCACGCGCTCCCCGTCCCCCCAGGCACGCCGTCGCTATATGTCGCAACACACCGCGCCGTCATGCCCCGGTATCCTCCATCATTCCCCTGTTCAGTCTGTACTGCCGCGGCTCTGTCGTGGGTCGCTCTCCCTCCATCGACGCTCGCACCAGTTCACTCTTCCATAGGCCTCGGCTGCTCCATCTTCGGCGCCCGCGCGCTCCCCTGCCACCGCCCAACAGCTCTACGATGCGACCTCTCTGTGTGGTGCGAGTATGTTCCCCTTAGGGCTAACCCGCAACACTGCTCCCGCACCGCACGCACGCGCACGCACGCGCCCGACCACGCACGCCACAGCAACGCACACACACACACGACACATATTCGTAAGGAGAGAGAGAGAGAGAGAGATGGTCAGATCAAGGCACGAGTATATATGAACCCGGCACGCATGCGCGTCGGCGACATAGCGACCAATCATCTCACGGTAACTGTCAGTCGGACCGCTGCTTCGCCCGTGTCGTGCGTCCCGCGTGTCTGTAACGACATGCGGGAGCGACGTCTGCTCGCATCCGTAAAAACAACCCCCTCCCCTCCCCGCCCCCCCTCCCCCCGTAAATCACCCGCGCCGACAAACCACCCACCAGCATGGTGACGCTGCCATGTCTCCGTTCGTCTGCCACGCTTTCATCCCCTATAAACAACCCCTCCCTCCCACCGCCCACTCCCGCTTTCACCCTCCCCCTCCCCCTTAAATCAGCTATTATATTAATATATACGTTCAGCCAGACGATATTGGCACCTCGTCATACACACGTTCACCAACGGCACCTCGTTCCAGAATCAGCATATATTACGTCATACATCTACGTTACCCTCTCTCTAGTCACGATGAAGGCTGCAGCGCTGATTGTTTTAGTATGGTAAGTCATTAATTACGTTCTGATTAACCCGCGTTAATTAAGGAGCTAAACACAAGTTAATTATAAGTTACCATTGCTAATGCTAATGATCCGGGCACAGTTGTCAGAAACAAATTTATTTCTAACATTTGAACTAGAATGGAACTATTATCTAACTTATAGAACTTAAGTTATAATGGTCATGATTGCCATTGTGTATGACCATTGTTCTATGACGTTCTGCCTTTTAGTTTTGACGTTTGGCATTACGTGACAAAGTGTAGTTATACAATAGTTACCACGTTTAAGAGCACAGGCACTTGGAGCGTTTCAATAAAATATAATGCTAAATAAATACGAAATCTATTTACTACCAGTCTTAATGTTTCTCAATTCTCTTTCGCCTATGTACAACGCATGCATTGCTGCCGCCCACACTGACACAATATATATGTGTCCGTGTGGCGGCAGCTTGCCATGCGCGATCGGCTGTACATAGGCGAAGAGAATTTTGAGAGAAACGATTCAAGACTTTGGTAGTAAATAGATTCGTATTTATGTTGCATATATATTGTTATAGAAACGTCCTAAGTGCTTTGTGTTTTAAAGAGGGTGAGTTACGACAATGCCTAATTCCTCCTCTCTCTCGCTCTCTCTCTCTCTCTCTGCTCTCTCCTCTCTCTCTCTCCTCTCTCGTCGCTCTTATCTCTTCCCCTTCTATCCTTCTTCTATCTCTGTTCTCTCTTGACCCTTCTCTCTGCTCATCTATCTCTCTCTCTCTCCTCTTCTCCCTCTCTATCTCTCTCTCTCTCCACTTTCTCTCTTCACCTCTTCTCTCCTCTCTCTCTCATCTCTCTCTCTCTCTCTCTACTCTCTCTCTCTCTCTCTCTCACTCTCCTCTTGTCTCTTCTCTTCGCTCTCTCTCTCTCTCTCCTCTCTCTCATCCCTCTCTCCTCTCTATCTCTCTCTCCTCTCTCTCTTTCTCTCTTTCTCTCTTCACCCCCTCTCTCTCTTCTCTCTCTCTCTCACTCTCCCTCTTTCTCTCTCCTCTCTCTCTCTCTCTCTCTGCTCTCTCACTCTCCCTCTTTCT
>NW_014579157.1:15379-16522 GCF_000485595.1 Priapulus caudatus
GTGAGATGGAGGAGGAAGGAGAGGAGGGGATGAGAGAGAAGGAGGAGGTCAAACACACGGGAAGCCGCAGAATGCAGCGATGAGCACATGAAGGCGAGCAGCAGATAGCAGCAGAATTGCCGACATGTCCCCAGGGAGGCTCAGCGCACGAACAACACGGGGGTGGGGTGGGGAGGTGAAGGTGGGAGAGGTGGGGGTGGGGGAGGTGGGGTGGGGGAGGTGGGGGTGGGGGTGGTGCTTCTACTCCTGCCTGCAGCGGCTACACGACAAAAACACATCAACGACAGACGCTATATATACATATATATCTATATAGTCCTGTCATTATTAGCTCTTGTCATATTTATAGTCCTGTCATTATTAGCTCCTGATATATATATATATATATAGCGAGCCTGCGACACTGTGGGCGTCACTTTGCTTGTATATGCGCCTTTTCTCGTGTATAGCCACTGTGTTTTATGAATAGCCGCTATTTTCATGCACGAGCGCCATCTTCTTGACCACCTTTTTCTAGACGGGTAATTGTTTTCGCTAATCAGTCACATGATACTGTCATTCACATACTGTCGTTCGCATACTGTTATTCGCGTACTGTCATTCATATACTGTTGTTCGCATACTGTCATTCACATACTGTCGGTCACATACTGTCGTTCACATACTGTTGTTCGCATACTGTCATTCACATACTGTCGGTCACATACTGTCGTTCACATACTGTCGTTCACATAGTGTCGTTCGCTTGGCTTGCAGACGGAGAGATGCGCTCGCTTCGATAAGCAGTGCAGTGGAGACAAGGTGTGTGTGCTGCAGGATCATGGGGGCGTGTGCGTCGACCCATCCACAGCAGCTGAGGTCGAAGCTGCGATCCGCTCTGCACAGGAACACAAGAACAACGCCTAGGCGACCGTTACCAATGACGCCGCCGCCGCCGCCATAGTTGTGCCTGCGCGTGCGCGTATTTTTTCTGTATTTAATTTCGACATAATTTTCGAATTCTACTTCGACGATCGTATTAATAAATTAGATAATCCTGCATTCCGCATTTTGTTGTTGATCGTATCGTTCGTTTGCATCTCTTTCTCTCTCTCTCTCTCTCTCTCTCTCTCTCTCTCTCTCTCTCTCTCTCTCTCTCTCTCT
>NW_014579157.1:17815-18146 GCF_000485595.1 Priapulus caudatus
GGAGGTGGAGGAGGTGGGGGAGGTGGAGGAGGTGGAGGAGGTGGGGGAGGAAGAATCCCACTAAATCAAACAAAGGCACGCTGGAGAAATCACGCGCTGTGTGTGTGCGTGTGTGTGTATAGTGGAATGAGTTAGTACTCGTGTATAACTAGCAGCAGATACGATAGAACACGGATGAGAGAAAAGTGTGGAGAGGGAGAGGTGCTGAGAGAGAGAGAGGGGTGCGGAGACAGGGAGAGGTGCGGAGAAAGAGAGAGAGAGAGGTGCGGAGAAAGGAGAGAGAGAGAGAGAGAGAGAGAGAGAGAGAGAGAGAGAGAGAGAGAGAGAGAGA
>NW_014579157.1:19278-20728 GCF_000485595.1 Priapulus caudatus
ACACACACACACACACACACACACACACACACACACACACACACACACACACACACACACACACACACACACACACACACTGCCGCCTCCTCCTGCTGCTGCTGCTCCTACTCGTACTTCTTTTCCTCCTCCCGCTGCTTCTTCCTTTTTTCCTCCTCCTGCTCCTCCTCTCCCTGTTCCTCTACCTCCTCCTACTTCCGCTGCACTTGCTACTTCCCTTGCTTCTCCTCCTCCTCCTACTTCTTCTCGTGCTCCTGCTTCCCCGGCTCCTCCTTCGCTACTCGCTGATAAAACCGAGGCACAGCTTCCGCGCGACGGAGAAGAACCACTCCGAAACACCGAGAGAAGAAACCGCTGCCACAAGGAGGAATCTCAGTCACAAGGAGAAGAAACCCCAGTCACAAAGAAGAACTTTCGTCACAAGGAGAAGGGACCTTCGTCACAAGAGGAACCTCCATCCCAAAGAGGAGAAACCTCCTCCACAAAGAGAAACCTTCGTCACAAAGAGGAACCCCGTGTAGCGACAAGAGCTTCATGCGCGTCTATCTCAGCAGCAGCAGCTTCTCGCGTGCTTCTATCCTCGCATCCCGCGCTACGTATGGCTTCAGTGAAGCCCTTCACGCTGACGTCGTGCGTGCGTGCAGGCAGGCAGGCATGCGGCAGACGAGCAGCTGACGGCAACTTATGAGCGCGCGGGAGCAACCATTCAGACGCTGCTGAGCGCACGTGGCTCCCCCTCTCTTCTCCCACGCAAATCAATATATTATATATATATATATATATATATATCTATATATCTATATATATACATATACATATACATATATATGGCATTTATGCGCTATATAGATTGCTACTGCTACTGCTACTATTACTACTACTACTGCAGCTGCTACTGCTGCTGCTGCTACTGATGATGATGATGATGATGATGCTGCTGCTGCCGTTACTACTGCTACTTCTGCTGCTGCTGCTGCCGTGTAGCGGTGATGGTGTTAATGGCGATGTATGTAAACAACGCTGAGCAGACTGTTGGCGGTGCTGGCTCTGACGCAGCCAGCTGAGTGCCTGCCCGCGGCTAGTAGTAGTATCTACTGCTGCCTCGCTCTCACGGGGGGGGGGGGGGTGGAGGAGGAGGGAAGAGGAGGGGGAGGGAGGAGAAGGTGGGAGGAGAAGGTGGGAGGAGGGGATAGGAGGAGGAGGTGGGAAGAGGAGGGGGGAGGTGACACAGAAAACAAGTTAATAATAACAGTCAATAAAAATGATATAAACATTTACTGCGTGTGGCAGCGCCCCCTTCTCTTTCTATCTGTCAGGCTCTCTCGCTCTTCCTTTCTTTCGCTCTCTCTCTCTCTCCCTCTCTCTCCCTCTCTCCCCCCTCTCTCTCTCTCTCTCTCTCTCTCTCTTTCTCTCTTTCTCTCTCTCTCTCTCTCTCTCTCTCTCTCTCTCT
>NW_014579157.1:24069-26084 GCF_000485595.1 Priapulus caudatus
GAGAGAGAGAAGAGGAGAGAGAGAGCGAGAGAAGGGGGGGTGGAGAGAGAGTAAAGAGAGATATAGGGAGGGTGAGAGAGAGAAGGGGGGTGAGAGAGAGAGCAGAAAGAGAGAGAGAAGGTGAGAGAAGAGAGAGAGAGAAAGGGGGGGGCGGTGAGAGAGAATAGAAAGAGAGAGAGGAGGGGTGATAGAAGAGGAGAGAGAGAGAGAGAAGAGACAGAAGAAGGGGGACGGGAGAGAGGGTGAGAAAGGGAGTAGAGAGAAGAGAAGAGAGAGTGCGAGAGAGAGAGTAGAGAGAGAGATAGTGAGAGGGGGGGTGAACCGAAGATCGGTGAGAAGGAGAGAGAGAGAGATGATGTGATGGGTAGAGATAGGAGGCTGAGCATCGATAAGACGCTAGAGTGCAGCATTGTTTATCAGCTATAGAGTTTCCATCGGCGATAAGCACCACACACAGAATCTGTGTCCCTCCAATCTGTGTCGCGTCAACAATTAGTGACAATGTCGATTATGTCACGCACGCATGACAGTGTAGATTATGTCACACACACACTATGACAGTTTAGACTGTGTCACATATACATGACAGTGTAGATTATGATACACATAACATGAAAATGCAGTTTGTCATGCATACAATTCGCGTGTTCGATACAGATATAAGGGAGAGAGAAATGAGACAAGAGATGGAGGGGGAGAGAGAATGATAGAAAGAGAGGGAGAGGGGCGAGAGAATGAGAGAAAGAGATGAAGGGGGAGAGAAAGGAAATGAGAAAAGAGATCGAGGGGAGAAAAATGAAGAGAAAGAGAATGGAGGGGAGAAGAATTAAGAAAGAAAGGAGGGGGAGAGAAATATAGAAAGAGAGGAGGGGGAAAAGAATGATAGAAAGAGAGGGAGAGGGCGAGAGAATGAGAGAAAGAGATGGAGGGGGAGAGAAGGGAATGAGAGAAAGAGAGGGAGGGGGAGAAAAAATGAGAGAAAGAGATGGAGGGGGAGAGAGAATGATAGAAAGAAAGGGAGGGGGAGAGAGAATGATAGAAAGAGAGGGAGGGAGAAGAATGATAGAAAGAGAGGAAAGAGGGCGAGAGAATGAGAGAAAGAGATGAAGGGGGAGAGAGAATGATAGAAAGAGAGGGACGGAGAGAAAAAATGAGAGAAAGAGATGAGGTGAGAGAAGAATGATAGAAAGAAAGGGAGGGGAGAGATGAAATAAAAAGAAGAGGAGAAAGAATGATAGAAATAGAGGAGGAGAGAGAGAAGATAAGTCAGAGAGGCAGGGAAAGAATGGCGGAAAGATAACCCGAGAGATGTAAGTCGAAAGAGAAGTCCGTAAGAGAGGAATGAAGTGCGCGACAGAGAGAGAGGAAGAGAAATCCTCATGCAGGAGCGTAGAAAGAGAAAGAGAGCACGGGTGAGAGAGGAAGAGGGGTGGCATAGAGAGCGAGAGAGTGAAAGAAAGAGCGAGAGAGAGAGAGAGAGAGAGAGAGAGAAAGAGAGAGAGAGAGAGAGCGAGAGTGAAGGAGAGAGAGACAGACAAAGAATGAGAGAGTGTGTGCGAGAGACAGAGTGAGAAAGAGAGAGGGAGAGAAGAAGAGAGAGAGAAGGATAGAGAGAGAGAGAGAGAGAGAGAGCGAGAGAGAGAGGGAAGATACGAGAGAGCGGGTGAGGGAGAGGAAAGAAGGTAGTAGCAGCACTCCGTGAAGATACACGTAGCTGCATCGCCCGAATCATGGGAATACCGTGATGAGCAAAGCAAGCACTCTCGCTGCAGCGACCAGCAACAATAATTGGATGTACAGTGGTTATCTCGCGATTCCTTCTGGAACGCAAAACATCAAATTCTGCATTTTATAGTATATTATATCATTTAAAATATAAGAAAAATGGGGGATATACCGAGAGACGGAAGAAAGCGCAAGAAGAGAAAGAGAGCGAGAGACGAGAGAGAGAGAAGAGAGAAAGAGAAGACGAGAGAGAGGAGAAGAGAGAGAGAACAAGAGAGATACACGCCGCG
>NW_014579157.1:26109-29104 GCF_000485595.1 Priapulus caudatus
GAGAGAGAGAGAGTAATATATGTGTAGTAATACAAGCAGATGCGCACATGCTGATAATACATCACACGGCCCGCGCGCGAAATTTCTTTTCCTGACCCTTTCAGGTTTTCAGCAAGCACAGTGTACGTAGCCAGTGTCGAGAACCAGAGTTTACACAGAGTTGCTGTGCATTGATTGTTTAATTCGCATTGTTCGCTTGATTGTTCGCTTGGACGCATTGTTTTTTTTTTCAACTCGCAGTTCGCATAGCATAATTTATACATGGTACATATGTATGGTGCATGTATACATTGTGTTAGATGTACATGCACGGTACACGTATACATTGTGTTAGATGTACATGCACGGTACACGTATACATTGTGTTAGATGTACATGTATGGTACATGTATACATTGTGTTAGATGTACATGCACGGTACATGTATACATTGTGTTAGATGTACATGTATGGTGCATGTATACATTGTGTTAGATGTACATGCACGGTACATGTATACATTGTGTTAGATGTACATGTATGGTACACGTATACATTGTGTTAGATGTACATGTATGGTACACGTATACATTGTGTTAGATGTACATGTATGGTACATGTATATATTATGTTAGATGTACATGTATGGTACATGTATACATGTTAGATGTTAAGGCATGTTGTATTGTTTTGTGTTTACATTTTGAATGTTCCAAGTACCAATTTTGCCCTATTAATTATAGGCATGGCATACAATGAGAGGGGCGTTATCAAAATTTAAAGATTTCTTTCAATTCAGGGAATTTTCACAGTCAAATTCAAGGATTTAACGATTGACCTAAAGGAGGTCATTTGTACCCTACACCTATGCCTATAACCATGACAAAATAGCGATAGGGACCTCTCAAAGTTCATCAGGTTTTATACTGAGTGCTGTCGCGTAGTGTTCTCCTCCCCCACGACCCCTAACCCACGACCCCAGCCCCATGAATCCGCTCCGGATAATCTCTAGACTAGCAGACGCCGTCCGCCACCAACACGTGGTCGGGTCGCCATGCCCTACCGCTCGCAGCCTCCGCATCAAAGGAGCCGCCGCACGATGAGATTCGATATTGAGATGAAGCCCCGTGCAGAGGGAGGCCAGCCTCTCCCTCAGGCATCCACCCAGCATCCCGTCACCTTCTATACACGCCAGCACTGATCGCATCACGACAGCCGGCTGCTGGAGGAGGAGGAGGAGAAGGAGGAGGAGGAGGAGGAAGAGGAGGAGGAGGAGGGAGGCTGCACGATGGTGGCCAGCCTCTCCCTCAGGCATCCACCCAGCATCCCGTCACCTCCTATAGACACCAGCAGCAGCTAAAGCACGACATCCCCGTGTAACTGCTCCGTCCGACCTGCTGCTGCTGCTGCTGCTGCTACTACTGCTGCTGCTGCTACTACTGCTGCTGCTGCTGCTGCTACTGCTGCTACTACTGCTGCTACTGCTACTACTGCTACTGCTGCTGCTACTGCTGCTGCTGCTACTGCTGCTGCTGCTACTACTGCTACTGCTGCTGCTGATACTGCTGCTGCTGCTGCTGTTGACGAAAAAAGCGCGTTGCCATGACGATCGAGCGTGAGTGTCACCGCCTCCAGACGCGCGCCTGTCTCACCTGGGACGTTCCGCCCGCGAACCCCCCCCCCGCCCTCACATTGATAACTGCGGCAGAGCAGACGATCGTAACTGCGTGGTTGCTACCGGCAACCGACCCGCATCCTCACTGAAGCTCTGCTCAGTGAAGCCATGTCCGGCCCGGATGCTGAGGATGGGTCCGCATCTTCACTGCACACACACACGCACAAACGCACGCACACATTAACACACACGCGCGCGCGCATACACACGCACATATATACACACACACACGCGCGCGCGCATACACGCACACACGCACGCACGCACGCACGCACGCACGCACGCACGCACGCACGCACGCACGCACGCACGCACGCACGCACGCACGCACACACACACACACACACACACACACACACACACACGGTAGGGAGGCGTATCATCAGACTCCCGCCATCTGCTTGCTGCTCCCGCCGGATCACGCGTGCTGTGAATGGCTTCCACGCTCCAGCAGCCTCGGCCGCAGCAGCAGCAGCAGCAGCAGCAGCCGCCCGCGGGGACACCCCGCAGCAGATAAGCAATTGCGCCGCTCAGAGCGGCAATATAACGCTCCACTAATATTCATAACTAGATTTGTCAGCCGGTAATTGTCACCGGTGGCGGCGGCGGCAGCGGCGGCGGCAGCAGTAGTAGTAGTAGCAGTAGTAGCAGCAGCAGCAGCAGCAGTAGTAGTAGTAGTAGTAGTAGCAGCAGTAGTAGTAGTAGTAGTAGTAGTAGTGGTAGTAGTAGTAGTAGTAGTAGCAGTAGCAGTAGTAGTAGTAGTAGCAGCAGCAGTAGCAGTAGCAGCAGCAGCAGCAGTAGCAGTAGTAGCAGCGACAGCAACAGTAGTAGCAGCAACAGTATAGTAACAGCAGTAGCAGCAGCAGCAACAGCAGTAGTAGTAGCAGCAGCAGCAGCAGAAAGAAAGAGGGCGCGGAAGAAGGAGAGCGAGAGAGGGGCAAAGAGACAATGACAGAGACAGAGATAGAGGGACGGAGAGAAAAGGGAGAGAGAACAAGAAAGAGAGAGAGACCGGTCACCGAGAGACCGAGAGAAACCGAAAGAGAAACATAGAGAGAGAGCGAGAGAGAGAGAGACCGGTCACCGAGAGACCGAGAGAGAGACCGAGAGAAACCGAAAGAGAAACATGGAGAGAGAGAGCGCGAGAGAGAGAGAGACCCGTCACCAAGAGACCGAGAGAGATCGAGAGAAACCGAAAGAGAAACATGAGAAAGAGAGAGAGAGAGAAAGAGAGACGACCCGTCACCAAGAGACCGAGAGAGATCGAGAGAAACCGAAAGAGAAACTGAGAAAGAGAGAGAGAGAGAAAGAGAGAGAGAGAGAGAGAGAGAGAGAGAGAGA
>NW_014579157.1:29824-31636 GCF_000485595.1 Priapulus caudatus
GAGAGAGAGAGAGAGAGAGAGAGAGAGAGAGAGAGAGAGCGAGAGATGGTTGGGAGAGGGAAAGAGAGACGGTTGGGAGATAGAGAGACAGAGAGAAACGGTTGGGGGAGAAAGAGGAAAAGAAAGCGCGAGAGATGGTTGGGAGATAGAAAGGGAGAGCGATGGTTGGGAGAGGGAGCGCGAGGGAGGGCTGGGAGAGAGCGTGCGAGAGAGAGTTGGGAGAGGGAGAGCGCGAGAGAGGGCTGGTAGAGGGAGAGCGCGAGAGAGGGCTAGTAGAGGGAGAGCGCGAGAGAGGGCATGGAGAGGGAGGAGAGGAGCTCCCGACATCTCTCCTTATCACCTCGTACCCGCTAGAAAGCATCCCTCCCGCATGCTGCCCTAATTCGTGAGGAGACACAGACTACACTCTGCCGGTAACCCGCTTAACTCCTTATCACTGTCACAATCACTGCATCCCTGCATCCCAGCAACATAGCATCCCTGCATCCCTGCATCCCAGCAACATAGCATCCCTGCATCCCAGCAACATAGCATCCCTGCATCCCAGCAACATAGCATCCCTGCATCCCAGCAACATAGCATCCCTGCATCCCAGCAACATAGTATACCTGCATCCCAGCAACATAGCATCCCTGCATCCTAGCAACATAGCATCCCTGCATCCCAGCATCCCCGCAGCCATGCATCTTAGCATCCCAGCATCCCAGCATCCCTCTGCGCCTGAGACATTATGAATCGCGAAGCCATACGACAGACACAGCAGCGTCGCCGCCACTATCTCTCTCTCTCTCTCTCTTCCTCTGTTTCTCTCCCTCGCTCCCGCCTCTCTCTCTCTCCCTCGCTCCTCCTCTCTCTCCCATGCCCCATCTCTCTCCCTCGCTCCCCCCTCTCTCTCTCTCTCGCTCCCCTCTATCTCTCTCTCTCTCTTTCTCCCTCGCTCTCCTTTGCTCCCCTCTCTCTCCTCCCCCCGCTCCCCTTTCTCTCGCCCTCGCGCCCTCTCTCTCAATCTCTCTCTCTTCCCCTCTTTCTCGCTCTCTCTCGTGCCTTTCACGCCTTCCTTTCCAATTAGGCTTAAACAATTTGCGGCGAAGGCGGCGACTGAAAAACGTTTTCGCTTCCAATCAGGCTGCGGCCGCAAACTTTAATTCTCTGCCTCCGCTTGATCAATGCTGGCTGCAGCTGCTGCTGCTGCGGACGGAGCCTGCAGCGAGACGGAGGCTGCAGCAGCCGCACAATACCGGACAACGAAGCCGAAACCATGATGAAGCCATTAGTGCACTTTGCCTCTCTCTCTCTGCCTCTCTCTCTCCGCACAATGGGAGAGTGTTTGGACGCTGTCTCACCGAAATGGAGGGCGGAGAAGGAAGCGAGCGCGGCGGAAAGGGAGAGAGAGAGAGAGGTGACCCCACGACGAACAGTCTTATCTCAGTACCTCCTTCTCTTTTAAAGAAGAGGAAGTAAAAGGAAGGAAGGCAGGGCCGTCTCGCTAGCCTTCTCCAAATGAAATGTGTGGGGGGGGGGTAGTGATTAATCGGGGGGTCAACAGACGTCGCCCTGAATTCAGGTCATCCGATATAACAAACGGGATGAACGATTCCTACTATATGCGCTTTCTAGTGAGGTTAAACACCCTTCTCCCTCAGGAGCCATGACTACATAACCTCTCTTCCTTTCTCCTTCACTCCTCTCTACCAGTGACCGCTTTCCCATAACCCTCTCCATCGCTGCATCGCTCTCCCCCCTCTCTCTCTCTCTCTCTCTCTCTCTATCTCTATCTCTCTCTCTCTCTATCTATCTATCTCGATCTCTCTC
>NW_014579157.1:33803-41475 GCF_000485595.1 Priapulus caudatus
GAGCATGAGAGAATATGGTGAATAGAGAGTGAGGATAGTGGGTGCCGAGAAAAGAAAGGATGTGAATAGCATGAGATTGTGAGAGGATTTAGTGGAATAGAGGATAGGGATGGGTGTGGATGATAATATGAAAGTGATGAATATACGATGACGACTGTTGAGATGTGATAGTGGATTAGAGATAGGGACATTGGGTGCCGAGAAAGCAAAGATGATAGAGAGAGTTGAGATGCATAGTGAATAGATAGGGTGGATGTGGAAGATGGAGTAAAGATAAATATGGAGAGTAGTGAGATACGTGGACTTACGAGATCAGGGTGATGGGTGTAAGTAAAGTAAGAAGTATATAATATGAGAGAGTTGAGATGATATGGTGATATAATGAGTGATAGGATGCGGTGGAGAAAGACAAAGCTTATGAGATTAGAGGGATGTGGAGATATGTTGTTGAATAGAGATTAGGGCGTCATTGGGCTGGAGAAAGAAAGACTGATTTAGAAATGAGTGAGAAGAATAGTGAATAGAGGATAGGGATGGCGGTGTAGGATAGAGAAAGATTGAATTAGAGGAGATGTGGAGAGGGGGGGGGGGGGGGGGGGGTGGGTTGATAGTGAATACGACGATTAGGGGCACTAATCTCGCCCTCGTCCTTGCTCCGTTTTTCTATGAGGAATGTGGGCCGGCTTGGCCGTGGGGGATGGGTGGAAAGAAAGAGTATGGAATTCGCGGAGCAGGAGCATGGGCGGAGCTGTGGATTGCAGAGGGAGTTTAGCCGAAAGTGAGAGAGATTGAAGCTGCAAAAAAAGGGCAATAGAGATAGAGAGATGGGATAGGGAGTTGTGCGGCTGAGGGTGTTGCTGTCGTGTGTGTATGTAGTGTGCGGCTGCGTGTGTGTGTGTTGTGTTGTGTGTGTGTGTGGTTGTGTTGTGTGTTGTGGCGTGTGCGTGTTGCGGTGTGTTTTGTGCGTGGTGGTGAGTTTGTGCGGTTTTGTGTTGCCGTTTGTACTCGGTGCGCTGCTGGCGCCGAGAATGAGACGAGGGGCGAGACTGATGGACACGGAGACGCAGCTACGGCCCGGCGCAAAGTTGGTTTGCCGGTCTACGCTAGATGGGAGAAGTTGTTGTCGGTACGGAGTATCGCGCATGCACAGCGCTAGCAGCACTTCGCGCTTGTGCTTTTTTTGACATCACGGTGCGCGGCACACATCACCACGCCGCACGCACGCACGGCACACGTTACACACGGACAATCACGAGCGCACACACATGCACACAGCACACCACTCACCATCACGCAGCACGCACGAGCGGCGACCACAGGTACACACACACACGCAGGCGCGCACACAGCGCACATTACACACACACGGACAGAACACACACACACTAACGCAGTCATACACACACGACACACACACACACACACACTACTCACACACAGCACACACGACACGACATCACATCACTCAATTATATATATACACACACAGCACTAACCACATCACACACAACACACAGACACACCATATACACGAGCACCGATCGACGCACGACACCACACACACACAGCACACGACGACACAGTATTACACTACACACACACACAATCAACACATCACATCACACACTGCACACACACACCGCAGGCGGCGCAGCAAAGGAAAGCGAGAGTAGAGACGGAAAACATTAGAGATGATGAGTGATGAGGAGCGGAGATGAGGGGGGTGAGCGAGAGGAGGACGAGATGGAGGGGAGGAGAGGGCGAGGAGGCGAGAGGTGGAGGGGAGTGAGAGAGAGACTGATGATGAGACGAGATGGAGATGAGATGATGACGGAGAGAGACGAGAGAGAATGAGAGACGAGAGGCAGGGAGAGAGGGAGGAGAATAGAATGAGAAAGCAGGAGAAGTGCAGATAACAGGGAGGGAGGACGGTGCTGGAGAAGGAAGGAGAGAGATGAAGTAGAAAGAAGAGAAGGAAAAAAGAGGAGAAAGAAGAAAGGAGGAATGTATAGACAGAGAAGTAAGAGAGAAGATGGAAAGAAAAGCAAGAATGGAAGAGAAAGAAGAGGAGGAAGTGTGACGTGACTGCCAAGAAGTGTGAGAGAGAGAGAGAGAGAGAGAGAGAGAGAGAGAGAGAGAGAGAGAGAGAGAGAGAGAGAGAGAGAGAGAAAGAGAGAGAGAGAGAGACAGAGAATGACCAGAGAAGGAGGTGGATAAGGGCTGATCATCAGTATACTACTACATCACTACATCTGTACTGTAGGGCGCGCGCGCGTGAGAGAGAGAGAAACGAGAGGAAAAGCCGCTCCAAAACACACGACGATGAGAAGAATCAATACAGCACTGCAGGCAATTATTCACCCAGCGCCAACTAACGACGCAACGCCATAGTAACGGCGTCACTAAACGACGCAAGAAACACGACGCGACGCAATTAAGTGACGCGGCGACGTAACGCAAGAAACACGACATGACGCAATTGCGTGACACAGCGACGTGACGCAAGAAACACGACATGACGCAATTACGTGACGCAAGAAATACGACATGACGCAAATACGTGACGCAGCGACGTGAAGTACGTGACGCAGTGACCACTGCACGAGGCTGTGCGAGGTTACGGCCATGACGCAAGGAACACGATGCGATCTATGATGACACGATGATGACGACACGGAGAACATGATACTACAAACAGTTACACAACGAGGGCGCCACCGGCGGCGGCGGCGGCGGCGGAGCGGGACAGGTGATGCCACGCAGTGTGTCTTTCCCCCCGGGGTGCGTACACGTATATATAAATGCGTAATGTGTATATACATCAGGAGTAGATAATAGGGAAATATAGGGATATAGAGATATAGGGATAGATAAATTCCCTATTATCTACTCCTGATATATACATGTATAAATGTGTCTATTGAGCTACATGTATTTGTACATGTACATGTATATATGTGAGTATTTATGTATATGTACATGTACATGTATATATGTGTGTATTTAGGTACATGTACATGTATATATGTGTGTATTTAGGTACATGTATATGTACATGTACATGTGTATATGTGTGTATTTAGGTACATGTACATGTACATGTATATATGTGTGTATTTAGGTACATGTATTTGTACATGTACATGTATATATGTGTGTATTTAGCTACATGTATTTGGTACATTACATGTATATAGTGTGTACTTTAGCTATATGTATTTGTACATGTACATGTATATATGTGTGTATTTAGGTACACGTATTTGTATATGTACATGTACATGTGGATATGTGTGTATTTAGCTACATGTATTTGTACATGTAATGTATATATTTCCTGTAGTTAGGCTACATGTATTGTTGTCTGTACATGTATATATGTCCTTATTAGCTACATGTATTTGTAACATGTACATGTTATATGTGCTGTATTGTAGGTTATTTGTATATGTACATTGTATATAGTGTGTATTTAGTATCATGTATTTGTTACATGTACATGTATATATGTGTGTATTTAGGTACATGTATATCAGGAGTAGATAATAGAGGATTCCCTATTATCTACTCCTGATGTATATCTATATGTACATGTATATATGTGTGTATTTAGGTACATGTATTTTACATGTTACATGATATATGTGTGTATTTGGCTACAGTGTATCTGTACATGTACTATGTATACTAGTGTGGATTTAGCTACATGTATTTGTAGCATGGACATGTATCATATTGTGTGTATTGTAGGTACATGTATTTGTATATGTTACATGTACATGTTAATACTGTGTGTATTTAGTGTGCTACATTATTTTGTAACATGTACATGTATATTAATTGTGTATTATAGGTACATGTATTTTGTACATGTACATGTATATAGTGTGTTTAGGTACTAATGTATTTGTACATGTACATGTATAAAATGTGTGTATTTAGTCTAGCATGATTTGTACATGCACATGTATATATGTGTGTATTTAGGTATTTGTACATGTACATGTATATATGTGTGTATTTAGCTACATGTATTTGTACATGTACATGTATATATGTGTGTATTTAGGTACATGTATATGTACATGTACATGTATATAATATGTGTGTATTTAGGTACATGTATTTGTATATGTACATGTACATGTATATATGTGTGTATTTAGCTACATGTATATATATATGTGTGTATTTAGCTACATGTATATAATATGTGTGTATTTAGGTACATGTATTTGTATATGTACATGTACATGTATATATGTGTGTATTTAGCTACATGTACATGTATATAATATGTGGATTAGGTACATGTATTTGTTATATTGTACATGTAGCATGTATATATTGGTGTTGTATTTAGCTAACAGTGTATTTGTACATGTCATGTATATATGTTGTATTTAGCTAACATGTAGTATATATTAAGTGTGTGTATTTTAAACTACATGTACCATTGTATATATATGTGTGTGTATTTAGCTACATGTATATATGTGTGTATTTAGCTACATGTACATGTATATATGTGTGTATTTAGCTACATGTATATATATATGTGTGTATTTAGCTACATGTATATATATGTGTGTATTTAGCTACATGTATATATATGTGTGTATTTAGCTACATGTATTTTACATACTAATGTATTATTATGTGTAGTAGCTACATGATATGTTGTACATTAATGTATTATATGTGTGTATTTAGTCTACATGTATTTGTACATGTATATATATATATGTGTGTATTTAGCTACATGTATATATATGTGTGTATTTAGCTACATGTATTTGTACATGTACATGTATATATGTGTGTATTTAGCTACATGTATATATATATGTGTGTATTTAGCTACATGTATTTGTACTGGCGAGGCAGCGCGCACACAGGCACTTGGAGCGTTTCAATAAAATATAATGCTAAATAAATACGAAATCTATTTACTACCAAAGTATTAATGTTTCTATACTCTCTTTCACCGAGAAGAAGAAAAATAGAGTATAGAAACATAAAGACTTTGGTAGTAAATAGATTTCGTATTTATTTAGCATTATATTTTATTGAAACGCTCCAAGTGCCTGCCTGTGTGCGCAGTGGAGCGATCGAGCGCAGCAAACACAGAGAGCGATGACATCGGCATGCCGCTCAGCGGGACCTGTAAACACATCTCTGTCATTCATTCATTCTGTCATTCATTCATTCATTCATTCATTCATTCATTCATTCATTCATTCAGCAGACAGAAAGCAGACGATCAACGATTAACGAGGCCACGCTGGCTGTTAATGAACGCCGAGAAAGGAGGAGGGGAGGAAGAGGGAGGCATAAGAGGAGGGTAGGAGAGGGGTAGAGGCGGGAGGGAGAGAGGAGGGAGGCGGGCAGGGAAGAGAGGGAGGAAGAGAAGGGAGGGGAGAGAGAGAGGAGGCGGGAGGGAGAGAGAGGATGAGCGGAGAAGAGAGGAAGAAAGGGAGGGGAGGGAAGAGAGAAGGGGGCGGGCAGGAGAGAGGGGTGAAGAGAGGAGGGGGAGGGAGAGAGGAGGGGGAGCGGAGAGGAGTAAGGAGGGAGGGAGGGGAGGGAGAGAGGGGGAGAGGGGGGAGGGAGAGGGAGGGAGAGGGGGAGAGGGAGGAGGGAGAGGGGGAGGGAGGAAGAGGGGAAGAGGGGGGAAAAGGGTGAGACCGGGAGAGAGGGGTAGAGGGAGAGAGAGGGGAGACAGGGAGAGAGAAGGAAGGTGAAAAAAATGACGGGGAGACAGAGCGGGAGGGGAGGGAGGGAGGAAGAGGGAAAGACAGAGAAAGGGGGAAATAGCAAGACAGAGAGAGAGGGAGAGAGTGAGAGGGGGGAGACAGAGAGAGGGGAGACGGGCGACAGAGTGAGAGAAAGAGAGGGGGCTGAGAAAGGAAGGGAGAGGACGAGAGGAAAGGAACACGATAAAAAGACAGAGGAAGGCGATAGGGTGAAGAACAAGAAGAAAGCAAGAACGGAGAGACAGAGAGGAGTGGATTGCTTGGCAGCGGTCTCCTCTTGAGACGGAGAAAATAATAACACAGACGCGTGTATAGATTGTGTACACACGGGCTGATTTCTCGTCTCTGGCCGCGGCGGTTAGGCGGGGGGGAGAGGAGGGACGGGGGAGAGGAGGAGGGAGGGAGAGAGGGCAGAGAGGGATGGGGAGAGGGTGGAGAGGCGAGAGACTGGGAGGGGTGGAGAAGGGGCCAGAGCATTGAGGGTCGGAGAGGGAAGAGGAGCGGGAGGGAGAGGAGGCGGGAAAGGAGGAGGTGAGGAGGGAGGGTGAGAGGCGGAGAGGGGATGGGCAGAGGGGGAGGAGTAGAGAGGGAAGGGGGTGGGAAAAGGGGAGAGAGAGGGGGAGAGGGAAGAGAGGAGGGCGCGAAAGCCGTGAGCGGAGCGTGAGGAGAGGAGCGTGTGATGAAGGAGAGGGAGGGGGAGAGGGGGAAAGAGAGAGGGGAGAGGAAGGGGGAGACGGGGAGGGCAAACAGTCGGGATCGTAGATTAACACCGATAGCCGCGCGAAGATCGCAATGGAAGAAAATTTCAGCGCGGAAGGAGAACTTTATTGGAGGGAGTCGTTTTACTGAAGTATGTTTTTCCGAATTCCGAGTAGGTGGGCTGTGTTTGCGAGCACTGTAGCATAGAAGCCTCTCCCCCCTGCCTCCCCCTCCTCGTCTGTACGGTCACCGACATGTGGTACGGGTGGGGAGGGAGAGAGAGCGGGGAGAGAGGAGGGAGGGGAGATAGGGAAGAAGGGAGAGTGGAGGATGGCAAGAAGGTAGATGGGCAGGATAGGAAGAAGGTAGAGGGGTGGAGGAAGGAGAGAGGGACGGTATGGAGGGGGTGAGGAGGGGGAAGGAAGAGAGGGGAAAAGGGAGGAAGGACTGGAGAGAGAGGGAGGGGAAGGGTTCGGTTGATGATGAGGAAGAAGAAGTGAATGGGTGATGCGAAGGGGTTGATAGGGCTGGTGGGGCGATGGTGGTGCTCAGTGAATGGGTGGTGCAAGAGGGAGGGCGTGCTAGGGGCATAGGAGGCGGTGGAAGCTGTTAGGTACGTAGCTATGGGGGTAGTGCTGGTAGTAAGTGCAGCATGGGGTGTGACATGTCATTATCGAGTAGGTTGGCTCGTATGTAAACAGTTCATCAGCAGTCGTGCACGTCACACCGGCTTGTTGCTCCTCACTCCGCCTCACACGCGCGCTCTGAGCTTTGATCTCACCGCCGTGCGCGCGCGCGCTCTCTCTCTCTCTCTCTCTCTCTCTCTCTCCTCTCTCTCTCTCTCTCTCTCTCTCTCTCTTTCTTTCTTTCTCTCAGTCTCTCATTCTCTTTCCCTCTCTTTCTCTTTCTCTCACTCTCTCTCTCTCTCTCTCCCTCTCTCCCCCCCCTCTCTCACACTCACTATACCCACCCTATTATCATTATCTTTCCCTCCTCTCTATCGCTTCCTTCTCTTCTATGAGGTCACACACATGTCGCTTATCCCCGCACATCACGCACATCCCCGCAACCCTCCCACTATGCATATAGCTTCCTGTGTTTACCCTTCCTTCCTAGATAGCAGATAATAGCCACTCTGTGTGTGTGTGTGTGTGTGTGTGTGTGTGTGTGTGTCTCTCTCTCTCTCTCTCTCTCTCTCTCTCTCTCTCTCTCTCTCTCTC
>NW_014579158.1:3996-5326 GCF_000485595.1 Priapulus caudatus
AAGTGGTGGGTGGGTGGAGGACGAAAGTGGTGGGTGGGTGAGGGTTTGGGGAACGAGCGTACTGGGTGGGAAAAACGAGAGGCGTGGGTGGGTGTCAGGGGGGACGAGAATTAACACACATAATATATAATATAATTATAATTATAACTTTAATAAGTTATAAACGTCACACGTACGTGTTAGTCAGACAAACTTTATGTACGAAACTTTATTTTTTACGGAGCTGGAACTTTATCAGATACCTATTTCGTATGGCTACGCCTATACGTAAGCGTATCGCCACGTTTTCTAAAGCAACTTCTAAAGAAACACTTCTAAGCAAACACATAGTTTATAGCGTTATGGCACATAATCTAAAGGCGTAATGCATCGTGATAGATTATATTGTAGTGGAAGACTTGTACGTAGAATCTCGTTCAGATTTGAAGGGAGTAGATTGCATTGTCGCATCGAGCGCTCGAGATATTTTTCTTTTCGTTTAATTTAACTGTAATTTGGAATTTGTTATATTTTGAATTTACGTGAATTTACGCGTTGGTGGTGGTACGATTTCGCTGACGGATCGGAAACATGCTCGAATGCTCTTCGTTAACTTCAGGGCCGTAGGCTGAGCTAATTTTTAAGGGGGAGGGCAGTGGCGGGTCCAGGATTTCAAGGAGGGGTGAGAAACAGATGGGGATCTGAGGGTCCTAGCTCCCACAGAAATTTTTGAAAATGTAGATAGCAGGAGATGGTATTTGAGGCACTTTTGAGTACATGTACAGGCTTCATTCTGACTACGACAATTCTCTTTCAGTAGAAAAATATATATTTTGAATTTTGCTCCAAAATCTTGGGGGGCAGCTGCTCCCCTCCCCCCGCAGGCTACGGCCCTAAACCTTTGCCGCTGACTTTAATCTCTTCGAATCAATGCCAATGTTAATGCTAATATAGCACTTACGACTAATCTTAGAACCATAGAAAATTTTTATTCTGACAACGAACCCCAGGTATATAAGCAACACCGATATAGCAAATATCCGTAATAGGTTAAATATATAGACTATATCTGCGCGGGCGTTCCTGTGCTATCGATGTCCTTGCGATAGGAAAACGATCGGAGAAAAGGAGGTTGGAGAGAAAGATAGATGAGAAAGCAAAGAAAGAGAGATAGAGAGAGCACGAGCGCGAGAGAGACAGAAGGAGAGGGGGTATATATATAGAGAGATTCCACTTGCGGCCAGTATCATCTTCCACAGAAACGTCTGATCTGGATAAAACTCTACCTCCAGCGCCTGTAACACACCACCCCAAAAGTGTTGTAACGTAACAAGAGAGAGACAGAGAGAGA
>NW_014579158.1:6835-21309 GCF_000485595.1 Priapulus caudatus
CTATAAAATCCAATGTGCCCATAACATTCAGCACCAAAATTTACCCCTACTGATCATCTTTGGACATATTATCTAGAGTGGCCCATATTGATTTCCATCGAGAACAGACAAACAGATCGAGAAACTTCCACAAATATGTATTAGATATCAAGAGTACATAATAGAGATTATCTATTTATATCGACGGACCCTCTCGGCTGTTATAATGTTTGTGTTAACTTGGAGAAATGTTACGACTATGTTAAGATCTAACTATGTATGCGATCGGGTCCTTTAGAGAATTAAAAACAACCTAGGGGACGTTTCTTACAAGTTTAACTACAGTTCAACAGCCTAAATAGAACTCAGGTTTCCTAAGGTGACGTTTCTTGCATGTTTAACTACAATTCAACAGCCTCAATAAAACGCAGGTTTCCTAAGAATCTATGCAATTTTCGGTAAGTCGAATACATAGAAATGTATGCAAAAGATATTAAAAAAACACAAAATTACAGTTATTACCCTCTCGCCCTCTCACCCTTTCGCCCTAGCACCCTCGAGTACAAAAATGCGGAACCTAGCATTGCGCACGGCACACACACACGCAAGTCACGGCACACAGAATTTTGTATAAATATAGCGGTATTTCTGAGTAAAAGCATATGTCAACCTGAGGTGTGTAGACATCACGCATCTAGACAAGCCAGGCACCGCTGCATACGTAAGCAAACCTGTTCACAGTACTTTGTTTTATTTTTGCATTGTCACTTGTATAGCCGGTATTGTGTTCATTGTTGACTGTATTGCATGATAACTTCTTAATTGATAAATTACAAGTTTTATGTGGTATTCTCACGTCTATTAATTCTTATTGTCATATGTGTGGTGTATAGCGTAGCACATTAAGTAAGTCATTAATACTCATACGCCATAGTGATTTACGTACAGCAAGCTTCCGGGCTCAGCTATAATTGGTGCCATAGACCAGAGCTATGGCTGTGCTACGCCATTTTATTACTTATCTAACCCACGTGTGTCTACTACTTTATTCACCGTGTGTCTGCATACTGCCTCCGGGCTAGCATTCTACGTGCCGCTCCTGTCACCGATATCAGCTGATATTTTGCTTTATGCATCATCCTTGATACTGAGTGTGTAATACTCATTTTTCTACTCCTTGCACCCCCCTCGCACTGTGCGGCGTATTGCTACCCCTTACATCATTCAACCTCTATTCCCGCCTTATAATGACTACTAAACGCTCCCCCAACAGAATGACCCATTATTTGACGTGTCAGCTGACGAAACAGCCGACACATCCGCTGAGGAAATCACGTTTCCTAACCTGCATTTATGTGCACTTATGAAAGAATTTTAAAGTTTGATTTTGGTTGGTAGGTTTCATGAGTTTACGGGGCGCGATGATACGCCAGTGTCATTTGCTGAGTGGCTATTAAATCTCAAGCGTTTGATTTTTATTATTGATGAACGTGATGGTGGCAGACGTGCGAGGCTGGTACTGCGATTGTTAATGGGTGAACCTGCCAACCATGTGGCAGAGCTACTAAGTGTAACACCGACTATTGGCTGGACAGAATTGTATAAGCTTCTAAAGAAATGTTATACTGACTCGGGTAACGTTGCAATTGCCCTTCAACCATTTTAACGGGATAAACAAAAATCACATGAATCTAGACAATCATATGCAAAGCGACTTGAGGCACATGCACGCACCACATTTGGCACTATACAGAAAACTGACACTTGCCCGTCTGATAGACCAGTTCGTGGATGGCATAAAATCAGACTCACCTAAAAGAGTATTGGTAAAACAACGACCTCAGACATTTACCAAGGTTGTGCAGCTCGCCATGACAGAGAGCGCATTGGACATGGAAGCCCGTCAGCCGGGACACTTGCGCCACCTACCGAGCTCGTGCGGAAACTCCTCGCAAAAGACGGCGACGGATAAGCTGATTCCGATCCAGAGATCGTCTGCGAATGCAGCTCCGATCGACAGTCCGTCGACGAAATTATGCAATCCGTCGCCAAATATGATCATCCACGCTACGGCGGCGATGACGCTTTCTTCCGGGTCAAATGTCCCGTGCGTGTGTCCGTGTGACAGCTGTAGAAGGGCAGGGTGGTATTCGATGATTAGTTATCCTATCGATTATTGCAACCAAACTATACTCAATAAATCGATACTTAGCAAAGACCGCGGACGAGTCAGCTTCCAACACGTGCGTGCGTGCGTGCGTGCGTGCATGTATGTGCGTGTGTACGCACCTTGCACGGGTCACCTTCTAGCACAGCGGTTTTTAACCTGGGGTCGTGACCCCCATGGGGGTCGTTTGGAGTTTTGCCGGGGGTCATGAATGGGTCATAAATGAGACAAATCCATTTAAATTCTATATAATTATCAGGGTGCTACACATTTTTGTACTCACTTGCCCGACAGAGCAAGTGAGAAAAAAAATTTGGTTGCCCACAAGCCCAATTAAAGCACTTGCCTGATTGCCTGATAGCTGTGAAGCAATTTCAGCTATCCCATTGTCTGAGTATTGGCAAATACATGTTTTCATAAATCGGGCTGTTTTTTTCAATTTTTGTTTCGGGGGTCACGGTACTGACGAAGAATGTATGATGGAGTCGTGGTGCCAAAAAGGTTAAGAACCACTGTTCTAGCACGAGCGTGTGATCGTGCGTGTGTGCGTGTATGTATGTGCGTGCGTGCGTGTATGTGCGTGCGTACGTACCTCGGCCGGCTCAGCTTCCAGCACGAGCGTGTGGTCGTGCGTGCGTGCGTGCATGTATGTGCGTGCGTGCGTGTATGTATATGCGTGCGTGCGTGTATGTATGTATGTGCGTGCGTACGTACCTCGGACGGCTCAGCTTCCAGCACAAGCGTGTGGTCGTGATTGCCGACGTGTCCGTTCTTCTCCTCCGGTAGGTGAATGATCCTGAGACCGACGACGTCATTAGAGGGAGTTATATTGAGCGAGGATGCCGTAGACTCATTGTGCAGAATCCTTGCCCCGTGTTTGGCTTCTTTACGCATCTACAAGGAACGTATAGATACACACTGTTATATGATAGAAAGAGAAGGGGGAGCACGCGCGCGCGAGAGAGAGCAAGAGCGAGAGCGAGAGAGAAAGAGAGCAATGAAGAGATAGAGAGAGAGAGAGATGAAGAGATAGAGAGAGAGGGAGAGCAAGTGGGAGAGGAAGAGTGTGTGTGTGAGAGAGCGAGAGAGAGAGGGAGTTAGAGTAGTGTCAATCCCAGGAGTCTGGACCAGGAGGGTGGCTTGTGATTGGTCAAGACAAATTTGACTCCAACACTTTGTATAACCCTAACCCTGTGGCTCCCCTTGGTGGCGGAAGTGACGTCATAGCCTGGAAGTGACGTGGCGCCCTTGGTGGCGGAAGTGACGTCATAAACCGGAAGTGACGTGGTGCCCCCTGATAGCAGAAGTGTCGTGGTTCCCCTGGTGGTGGAAGTGTCGTGATGCCCCCTGGGGCGGAAGTGACGTCATAAACCGGAAGTGACGTGGTGCCCGTGGTGGTGCATTTTGAACCCCAATTTTTTGTTACTAGCCTAATCCTAACCTCACTCAGTGACGTCATAGAACTCTCTATGAAGCCTGCCCTCCCATACCTTGGTACTATATTTGAGGGGGGCTTAGCCTGCCCTCGTTAATCTGGTAAAAGTGCATGATACCCTGTTATGAGTTTATATTCTAAATCATCCCTCGCTATTATTATCTGATGAGGAATGAAAAACAGGATGGGCGTATGAGTTAAAGGCATAATAGGCCCATTGATTATGCAATGTTGACGAATGCTACAGTAACTGGCACCTTGTGTAGTTAATAAATACATAACCTTACATCCAAACGCGTATTAGCTTCCCAAAAACAAGGCCGGGTAAAATAAAAAAAAAGACTGAAAATCGGTGGTGAAATTTATCAACGTATCATTTACGTGCCGTAAATGTCATCCAGGAGTCAAGCAATGGCGTAAAACATTTGTTTGGCCCGTATGTTTTGGACGCCATATGAAATGGAGGTGCCAGCGGTGGTTCGTGTTTCATACGTGGATTCCACGATCATTACAATTATCGCTAGCGTGCCAGTTGAGCTTTCAAGCAGCTGAATGGTAACAGCTGGACATGATCTAGCAGTGCGCAGAGATACTGCATGAACGAATGCGCACTCAGACCACAAGAATCGAAATCACTGATTATAGCATTGCGTACGTCTGAGCATGCGTGCGAAAATGTCCGGTGCACTATAATCTGTATCACACCCGCTTCGGCCGCTGCGGTTTGAAACTGTAAACAACTGATTTATTTGACTGCTGATATCAATTATACATTTCTTAGTAACCAGCAGTGATATTGGACAAGCTAATACGCGTTTGGATGTAAGGTTATGTACTTATTAACTACACAATGTGCCAGTTACTCTAGCATTCGTCAACTTTGCATAATTAATGGGCCTATTATGCATTTAAAACAGGATGTGAACAGGAATTTAGTGTTTCGATTATATTTCACAATTAGTTTGTAAACGTGTTAAATCACGTACAACCAATGTTCTGTGGCTATAAATACCGTGCCAGATTAGGTCAAAGGTTAAACAGGAAGAGACAATAATCTATTATTATTCACTCCTGATAATATGATATATAATATGACATATATGATACAGGGAATGGACGCACACTATGTGACATATATAATAGACATATATAATAAATATATATATATATATGGACATATTTATATGATACGAGGAAATGGATGCACAATGGTGACTCTTTACGCTTCTACACTGGAATACTATATTAGTACACTCTATGACATATGATAGAGGGAATAGCCATATATATAGGGGGTGCTTTATTTCTCTAAGTCCCAGAATCAAGTGTTCGCATATGCATTATCATGCTTGGCCTTTTTAAGCCCTTCTATTTAAATATATATATTGTATGATATAAATTATATTATATTATCATATATTGTAACATGCGTTGTACAGATGTTTAACAAAAGCTAGTAAGCTGTAGCCTAGATTTGAGCTGAAAATAGCCCTGGGTTGGTAACTTGGGTTAGGTGCAGTGTTTAGCATGTAGCGTTATGATAGTACGTTTGCGCCGGATCAGCTCGTTGATTAGACGTTGCTTAGTTTAGGAATATTAGTCTAGACGGTTGCAGGGGATCGCCGGTTTTAAGGGCATGTGGTTGTATGGCGACGGAGTTTGAAAAAGGCAAAGAGCTAGGTAGTTGTATGTGGTTGGTATAGGAAGAGTTTGCGACTTGTTGTGATTGGTGGAGCGTGGCATATAAATAAACATTTGAAGAGAGATCGGGAGAGTTGGAGTCTAGCATTCGAAGTAAGCGTGTACCACGTAGAGGGGGGGGGGGGGTGGGGGGGGGGGGTGCCTCTGTTATTTGTAAACAATATATTTTTTACTTGTGAACACAAATTTTATACTTCGTCTATTGATTATTTGATTGATATTCGTCTAAATTATTTCAAATCTTGGTGTAACATCTACGCTACATTTTTGGTGCCGTGACCAGGATCTTGGGTTAACAAATCTCGTTGAGTTTCGTATTGAGACAGGTACAACTCGTCTGTTCAAAACAAAACCATATCGGATGAGTCCGAAACAGCAAGATATTGTGCAGGAGAAGGTGTCCGAGATGCTTGACAATGGCACCGACGTTTCGTCTTTATCTCCTTGGTCTAGTGTGGTGTTGCTCGTTCCTAAAAAGGGTGATCAGTGGAGAATGTGTATTGATTATCGTAGATTAAATGCTGTAACATCCAAGGACAACTTTCTGCTGCCGATTATTGATGATATTTTGCAGAATTTCGGCAATGCAAAATTTTTCTCGACACTTGACCTCAGATCAGGGTATCATCAGGTTTCGGTTGCACCAGAGGATCAACCAAAGACAGCCTTTAACACAAATGCAGGTCTTTACGTTTTCCGTGTCTTAAGTTTCGGTCTCTGCTGTGCTCCTGCTGTGTTCCAGAGATGTATGACTATGGCACTTGAAGGGCTTCTTGGGAAAAGTGCGCTGGTATATATCGATGACATCATCGTATTTTCGCCTGACTTTAAAACTCACACGCGTCATCTTGACGAAGTCTTCTCTAGGGTGAGAGCTGCGAACCTGAGGGCAAAGCCTTCAAAGTGTTTCTTCATGCGCAGTTCTGTGCCATACCTGGGACATGTGATATCACCACAGGGACTGAAACCTGACCCGGGTAAGATCGAGGGCGTGAGTAAGGATGTGGTTCCACGTGTTCCACCCAAGGATGTGGCAGGAGACCGTTAATTCCTAGGATTAACAGGGTACTATCGTAAATTTATACGCAATTATGCTGTTATAGCACGACCGTTAATGGTGTTGACTGTCAAGAAGGATAAATTTGTTTGATCTCCTAAAGCTGAGGAGGCGTTTCAGTCTCTGAAAACATGTCTGGCATTTGAGCCCTCGCATTGTGCACTCGCAGATCGTAATCTACCGTTCACGCTGTACTGTGATGTGTCGTCTATTGCAGTAGGAGCCGTACTCACGCAGAGAGATGTACTCGACCAGAAACACGTGGTGCTCTTTGAGCAAGCAGTTTACTGAGTGTGAGGCGAGATGGCAGATAGTCGAGAAGGAGTGTTTTGCTCTGGTGTATGCCTTAGAGAAGTTGTAACATTTTCTCGTCGTTTCAAAGTTTACTTTATCACCGATCATTGGCCGTTAAAGTATATTCTAGAAACAAAGTCTATCTGTAACGCGAAGTTGCAGAGGTGGGCAGTTCGGATATCGGAGTTTGATGTTGACATCCGGTACCAAGAGGGGCCGTTGAATGTCCAATCTCACGCATTGTCTAAATTTTCTACAGATATTCCAGTAGAACAGACTGACAGCGAGGGCGACACCACTTCTGAGGTAACACGAGAACAGGCTATGCTCATGAAACCTGTAATCTTACAGAAGGAAGATGGTCAGGCTGCGGTATCTGAGGATGACAATGATACTCTTGAAACAGGGCTTGATGTTTCATCATAGCAAATTCTTTTATTGCAGCAGCAGGACCCTTACGCGAGAGACATGGTTGCAACATTCGAAGCAGAACACCCCTCACTTCGTTAACGCAGAGAGACGGCTGACTTTATATTTGAAAATGGGATTCTTTTCCATCTGGGAGCAGCCAATCATGACGGCGTTCCATGTCGACAACTTGTGGTGCCTAAATCCCTTGTTCCACAGGTTTTGTTGTTGTGTCGGGACCATTTATATGCTGGACACCTGGGCTTTCAGAAGACTTACTTGAGGGTGGCCGGCCTCTACCTTTGTCTGACAGTGGGAACAGGTATATAGTTACGTTCTTGGATCTTTACTCATCGTACCCGAAAGCGTACGCATTGTTGATAGGTTTATCCCTACACAGGGTTGTCCATCTGCTTTCATGACTGATAATGGGTTGGAGTTTAGAAATTCCCCTACAGCTGCCATCTCGAAGGAATTCAAGATCCATTACATCCGTACGTCTCCCTGTTATCCGGCAAGTAATGGTCAGTGTGAAAGGTTCCACCGTACTATGAACAACATGATTGGGTGCTATTTGCAGGACTCCCACCATGATTGAGATTCAAAGCTGGGTCCTATTCTGTTCGCTTACAGAACGAGTATTCATGGAACATCACAGTTCACTCCATTCCTTCTTGTCTATGGCAGGGATGCAGTGATGCCGCTGGATACATTCCTTCAGCCTCGTAAGGTATCGTACACTGATGATCCAGTGTCTTTGGCGCTCGACAGGCTTCATCGAGCATGCACGCAGCTTCAGGAGAACACGAGGCATACACGAGAGAAAAATAAGGTTTTCTATGACAAAAGAGCTCAAGAGCAGGAGTTCATTCCCGGGACTTTGTTTATTGGTTTAATCCTACGACTAAGCCAGCACAGTCTAGGAAGCTTGCATCGTTTAGGCGCCCGTATTACTTAATCGTTCAGCAGCTGTCGGTAGTTAAGTTCCTTATTAAGGATTTGCGGTCAAGGCGCACACATGCTGTACATGTAGATATTCTGCGTTCAGCTTTTCTGCAGGGTGCATGGGCCAAGTACGTGCAAGGGGACAAGGTTCATGCGACAAGTAGAAGGAGGCAGCCGGAACGGAGAGCTAAATTCGTTCAAGCACCTCAGATGAAGCAGAATGTGATGAGTGGGGGGAAAATGACTTGATTCCTCTCGCACAACTGCAGTAGTTGTACTGACATTTAGTGAATTGTCAATAATATTTTTCTACATACAGATAACTAGTAGAACACAGGGTTAGACTGGCGACACAGGTTACGGTGTGAGTACAGGGTACTGTGTGAGTGTAGTTGGGAGTTATAGCATTTACAAAGTGTGCAGTAGGTGTTTGACAAGTGGTTTGAGGTGCATGCTGGTGTTCAGGTAGAGTGTGAGTGAGAGTCTGGTACCAGGTATAAATAGTATAATATAGTGAAGTGCAGTCTGCTATTTATTATTATTTATTATTAATCATATCGTAATTAAATATTTCTTGTAGCATTAAAGGTTCTATAGTACCGGGGACCATGCTATAGTAATACAATGTTAGGTATAAATGTAGGGGAATATTTGTGGGGTAGGAGTAAAAGGGATTAGAATGTTAATGGGGGAGGATGGACATGTTATGATGATAAATAATGTTGTTTCAGTAAATTAATCTGGCTTGGTAAGGATTTTGAGGTGTGGGTATTACAGATGACCGCGGTTTTGGTTTATGTGCGGCCACACATACATTAAAGGCATGGCTATGAGTCATATAAGTTAGGAGAGAGCTACTGTTGGGGTTTTCTATAATTGTTGCAGTTGCAGTGACATGCAGAGAGAAGCGTGCATTAGAGGATCTTTCCGCGGCACAGATTTTGGCGAGACATCGATGGACACATCTTTCGCAGGACATCGATGCGGCAGTCAGCACAACATTTTGGCGAGGAGGAGAAAAACCTAATCATCATTTAGTGACTTCACTACTCCTGCGACAACTTCAGCGATGCAGTACTTCAGCGAGAATTCAACGGGCAAATTCAGCAGAGTCAACGACTTTCAAATTTGTGAGAACAATATCTGTGTCTGTGAGCACGAAGGCAAATGTGCTAGCAGATTATCAGTGCTGGGGAACTTTTGGCATAAACCATTGGACATTATAGAAGAAAACTAAATGCCACAGCACAATCACTCAATCATTGCATCAGCATCAGAAGCAGCAGCGTAGAAGATCAACATCAAGACAGAAGATCAGCTGGAGGACATTGTAACATCGTAAAATCGTCAAGGGATCAAGACTATTGTATTGTAGTGTATTTTATATTGTATTGTATTTATTTCATTGTGTTATTTATATGCATTGTAGTGTTTTTGTATTTCAGGATATTCTATTGTAATTTGTATTATAGTTAGTTTCTGGTATTAATTATTATGATTGTATTGTTTTGTATTTTAGGTTATGCATGGTATGGTATTTTATTGAGTTGTTGTGTTGTGTTTTTTTTTTCTTCTCTTTTTAAGATTTCAGGAAATTTGTCTTGTTTGAACAGATGGTTTTACCTGGCAATTCGTGCCAAGTATTGAAATTTATAAGAGTGGTCAGTGAGATTTGTCGGTGGGCAGTGTAAGCCATAGGTATTGTACTAATCGTGGTCAGTGTAGTCTGTAACACTAAGCTTGTAAACATTGATTTTATTTATTATGTGGGGAGGGTGGATGTGTTCAGTGAAAGGGGTATTGTATTAGTATGGTCGACGGTACGTGGAATTTTATTTAATGTCGGTCTCTATTCGTCGGGAAGAGTCGGTAGCGGGCGTGTGTGTATTGTGATGTGTGATGTTGTGGGGGGGGGGGAGTAGGTGTGTCTATGTGTCGTGTTGTGTGTGTGTGCATTGTGTGTGTGATGTTGCTGTGTGTGTGTGTGTGTGGGGACTCCGCTGCTAGTTGGTAGATATGCCGCTGTGGTATGAAGGTAGTTAAAGAGGAAATTTAGATAAGCAGGGCGCTGGATCAATGATGGGGTCATCGTTTTGAAGAAGGGGGAGGTAAATGTAACATGTGTTTTACAGATGTTTACATAAAGTAGTAAGTGTAGCTAGATTTGGCTGAAATTAGCCTGGGTTGGGTTAGGTGCAGTGTTTAACATGTGGATTATGAATAGTACGTTTCGTGTGTAAGGTAGACGTGTGTTAGTTTAGGAATATTAGTCTAGACGGTTGCAGATCGGGTTTTAGACATGTGGGTATGGCGGGAGTTTTGGAAGGACAAAGAGCAAGGTAGTTGTGTGTGAATGGTTAGGAAGAGTTTGGACTTGTTTGTGATTGGTAGAGAGTGGGCATATAAAAAGACATTTGTGACCCGCTCCAGCATAATACGGACTAAGTCGCAAGTCATTGTTTTGAGTAATGAGCACGCACACATGTCAATGCTGAAAATGGCCTACCTGGACAAAAATGAGATTTTTACAAAAATAAGTTCCGAAGTGCATATTTAATCCGGATATATAGGTTCAGATATCTCTAGATTATTATGGTCATTTTTTATTTATTTTTTTAATGTTGAAGGGCCCCTGACCGCTCATCCCCCCGACTGTGCCCCTTACCCTTATCTCAAAAGCTGCATATTCCGGAATAAGTCGGTTTTCGATCTTCAAATTGCTGTAGATCGGTCAATTCTTTAGATATAGCCAAATATTATATATCATTTTAAAGGTAATTAAATGATCTATTCGGATATGCACATAACTCAATTTGTGGAATTTCCTACTTAATCCTGGTTTTGCTGGAGCGGGTCACATTTGAAGAGAGATCGGGAGTTAGAGTCTGGCATTTGAGTAGCGTGTCCGTGTAGAGACCTGTATTATTTGTAAACAATATTTTCTTTTAGTGAACACAAAATTTGTACTTCGTCTTTGATTATTTTACTGATTAAATTATGTTATTCAAATCTTGGTGTAACTTCTACGCTACAGTATATGTAGTATATGTAGTACATAGTATATATAATATATATAGTGTATATAGTATATATATAAGTATATATATATATATATATTATATATTTTTACCTGCTTGTTTCCCAGGTGTATCTTCATGATGCGATCGGCAAGGAAGAAAACGTAGATTCCACCTGCAGCCAGCACCAACTTCCACAGATAGGTCTTATCTGGATCAACGTCGGCCAAACCCAGCGCCTGCAACACATACGGCAATCGTTGTAACTTAACGAGAGAGAGAGAGAGAGAGAGAGAGAGAGAGAAAGAAAGAGAGAGAAAGAGTGAGTGAGTGAGAGAGAGAGAGTGAGAGAGAGCGAGTCAGAGAGAGAGAGAGAGAGAGAGAAAGAGAAAGAGAGAGAGAGAGTGAGCGAAAGCGAGAGAGAAAGAGAGAGAGCGAGAGAGAGAGAGAGTGAGTCAGACAGAGAGAGAGAGAGAGAGTATCATCTTTCCCAGATAGGTCTGATCTGGATCAATGTCTACCACAGCTATCGCCTATGACACAACACACGGCAGAATGTGAATTAACCTTGTTGGGGTTAACATATACGTACAGAGAGAAGCTAGGGTAAAAAAACGGTGTAACGTAATACAGGGTTTATATATTATATACAGACAGCGAGCGGGAGAGGAAAGAAGAGAGAAGGAGCGAGCGAGAAATAAAGGAGAGAAATAGATAGATAGACGGATAGATAGATAGATAGATAGCGCGAACGAGAGAGAAAGAGAGAGAGAGAGAGAGAGATGAGAGAAAAAGCGATAGAAGGAGTGAGAGACAGAAAGGGGAAGAAAGAAAGAAAAAAATGGAGAAAGAAGAGTGTGAGAGAGAAAGGGAAAGTGAGCGAACGAGCGAGCAATAGAGAGACAGACAGACAGTCAGACAGAGACACACACACACGCGCGCGCGCGTACCTCGGGTATGAGATGAAACACGGCGCTGCCCGCCAGACTGCCGACGCCCAGGGCGATGAAGAAGCTGAGAATCTGTTTGTAGAGGTTCTTTGCCATGATGGGGAGCAGAAGAATTCCGGTCAGTGAGCATAAGCTGATGAGGGTGACTGACAGCACGCCGTAACCCCAAACTGTAAACAACAACAACAACAACAACAACAATAACAACTAGAGCTCTCGACCTCCGCCAAGGCAGCTGAATTCTCTCAATGTGAAATTTTTTATTAATTAATTAAGTGGAAAAATTAATTAATTAATTAATTAAATAAATAATTAATTGGATCCGGATTAGTGCGAGCGTGCAGGTGGGGGAGGACTGTGGTTTCCCCTTAGCCTGTGGTTGCGTGTTTGTAAGTCTACAGCCAGCGCACCTAGCGGAAGTGAACTGGAACGTGCATGGTAACTCACAAACACACAAACCAACACTCAAAAACTCGCCGGTGAAAACATAACCCCCGCCATGCCCCTGGCGGAGGTAACAACAACAACCACGACAAGTGACGTGACGCGTGACCTATTTGTTGTTGATAATATATATTTATTTATATATATATTTATTTATTTATTTCGTATATTATTTACGTGCGTGCGCGTATATATATATATATATATATATATATTAGTGGTACTGCTAGCTTTTATATCAATTTAAAAAAATGCAAGCCTCTGATATGCAGATGCATTTACATTTTAGCCAATCGTAACTCATTTTTGCTCACCCTCAGCCAGCGTGGGCTTCGTGTCCGAGCCGTCGCGATTGTCACGTGGCTTGCAGCGCGTATCCACTTCCTGTCTGCGTATCACATCCGGGCACAGCCGCGCCACTTGGTCGTCGTTAGTAACGCCTCTGTCCCGGAGGTAGACTAGATCGTGACTGCTGAGACACTGTGAGTACAGGTTAATCAAGTTAATTAAGCAGGTCGTTATAGGTGTACTGCAAGCACAGCAGTAGGTTCGCGAGAAAGAGTTATATGTGTGATATGTGTGTGGACTCTGAAGATCATACTGTATAACACTATATAACACTATATAATACTATAAAACACTATATAACAATATATAACCATATATAACACTATAAAAATCTATACCATACTATATAACACTGTATAGCACTATATAATACTATATAACACTATATAACACTATATAACACTATATAAATCTATACCATACTATATAACACTGTATAGCACTGTATAATACTATATAACACTATATAAATCTATACCATACTATATAACACTGTATATCACTATATAACACTGTATAACGCTTTATAACACGGTATAAGACTGTATAACACTATATAACACTATACAATACTATATAACACTATACAATACTATATACAATACTATACTATATACAATACTATACTATACAATACAATACAATACAATACAACACTATATACAATACTATACAACTGTACAATTGTGTTAACACTGTAACATATGATTTACAGATGTTGCATGAATTAGTCAGCGGAGCTAGACTAGGGGTTGTTTTAGTGGTAGTCTATGTAGACAGAGTGTCGCGCATCTTGTCCGGCTAGATTGATGTTATAGGGAGAATAGTAAACGTGTTTTAGGTCAGGCGTTTCTAGGGTCATTGTGAAATAGGGTTAGGACGCGGTCTGGGAGAACGGGTACATGTGCGCTCAGGATGTATGGGTTTTGGGGATAATATATTATAGGACAGAGATGTAGGAGTAGAGAGTCTGGTTGTGATCGCGAGAGAAAGCGCATTGTGCTTATTCCCTGTTAAGCGCGTTTTTTGTCCCTGTGTGCAAGGAGATGTGACATGAGCAGATATTAAAGTTTACGCAGTTCAAGACACAAGTTTGGATTTCTACTTCATCATTTCTACTTGAACTAATAATTCGACGTTACAACACTATATAACACAATAGGACGCTATAAAACACTATATAACACTATATAACACTGTATAACACTATCTAACGCTATAAATCCTACATTGTGAAACTATTTGTCTGTTAGAATGTCTGTATGCATTAGAAATCCCGTATTCAATAATTCATAAAAACGTTGAGCCAAGTACAAGTGTAGTACTCTTCAGCAAAAACTTTTTGATTTAAAAAGAAAATCATTTTTATGTACATTATTTTAGTTGGCAGCTCGATAAAAATGTTTTTGCTTTATAGGTACCTTCTTAGGTTTTCTAGGTCCAAATTACTCTATGATCAAAATTTTGAGCATCATTTAAACCTTTAACATTCATATGGTCGACGTTCCTATTTGTAAACAATTTACTATTGTTTAGTTACTATTTGCCATATCGTTTAGACCTATTTCCAATTAAAAATTAAAAGGAGAAAGCCCTCTCTCTCCCCCTTCCTTGCTCTCTCTCTCTCTCTCTTACCTTTCTCTCTCTCTCTACCCTTTTCCTCTCCTCTCTCACCTTTCCTCACCCTCTCTCTGTCTCACCACGCTCTTTTTCGCTCTCTCTCTCTCTC
>NW_014579158.1:24589-29201 GCF_000485595.1 Priapulus caudatus
ATTTGGAGGTCTGAAGCCCCCCCCCCCCAAATTAGTATAAATCTCCTCTCTATGCCCCGGGGGAGGGGGATAAAAGCCTTTGTTTAGACAACTTTCTGCAAATTAAGAAAATGACATCAACACTTAAAATCAATCAATCTTAAAAAAAATAAAAAATAAACCATTAATTCTTAAATCAGATTTTTTTTGCATTTAATTTCATACATTGTACATTTAAATGAGAAGAATGTACATGTAGACCTACTCCCTATTAATTAAAAAATAAATAAAACTAAAGAGAAAGTGTGCTAATTATAGATATAACATTCAGATTGGCAACTGGTAAAAACTTTGAAGTATGAAATAGATATATAATTGATCTATAAGTGTGTGTTTCACAAATCATGTCATCAGAGTATAGTTTACAACAGAAAATATGGTAACAAAAAAATATATACTCGGCAATCTTTCAATATAATAGATCAATAAATTCCTTGTTCTCTTCACTTATGGTACTATGTGAAAAAGGCAAGATACCAACTACAGTCACAAATAATATTGACGCAACTTGTTACATCGAGTACCTCACAACTGCTCTTTCTACAACTGACGGTCTCAATATTGTACAAATACTTTCAGATCAAATAAAAAACAAACAATGACGGCAAAATGTAACATTGGCTCGGATTGTAATGTGTCTCTGCTATCAGAATATTGTCCAAGATGTCATCTGAATTCAAGACAAGCAGTTTCAAATTACGAAATCACAACAATCATTATTATTCTGTAAAGAAATGTAACCAAGTGAAGTAGGCATACTCTGGATACTATTACTACTCTAGGCAAAAGTAGGAAAGCAAAAATCACCTGGGTAAGAATGAGGTGCATAAAAGGAGGACTGGATTATCCAATACCTAAGGAATTACATACATTATCTTCCAACTGATTTCACCACAGCATGAGAAGTGGTACCGTATATCAACCAAAAAAATTGCTCAGGGGGGCTCGGGGGGGGTTCGTGCGAACCCTCCGAACTCCCCCTGGCTACGAGCCTGTATATATATATATATAATCTCGGGATTTCTTATTACTTACATCCATCCCTTCTAGAGATGAGAATGTATGGATATGTACTTAGAAACAACGAGCCGTATAGATAGATATATACCCTCTTCTCTCCGGACGCAAATGCAGTTGAGCGAGTTAATGTGGATTTCAACTTGCAATATTTTTAAGAGGAAAAAGCATTTCGGACATCCATCCATTCTATAGATCGGAATGTCACACCCAGGGTTGTGTCAAACGTGGGCCATGTGAAATCGCCCGAACTCGGCCCTGGCTTACGGGGCCTGTATATATGACTATATATATATATATATATATATATATATATATATATATATAAGACCTTGGTTGTCTATTATTTAGGCATCGCATCCTTCTAACGAGATGCGAATGTATGGATTATGTAGCGTAGAAACAACGAGGCCGTATAGACAGATATATACGGCGCTCTTCTCCTCCCGCGAGCAAAAATGCAGCTTGAAGCGAGTTATGTGGATTATTCAACTTGTAATATTTTTAAGAGAAAAAGCTTTCGGACATCCATGCCCAATTCTATAGATCGGATGTCCGCCAGCCAGGGTTGTGTGCAACTGGCCATCGGTGAAATCGCCGAACTCCGCGCCTGACTACGGGGCCTGTATATATATATATATATAAATATATACGCTTTTGGTTGTCTATTATTTAGCATCTATCGCGTTCTAGAGAGAGAATGTATGGATCATGTACGATAGGAAACACCGAGCCGTATATACAGATATATATCCTCTTCTCGTCGGCGAAGCGCAAATGCAGTTGAGGGCGAGTTTAATGTGGATTTCAACTTGTAATTTTTTATGAGTAAAAAAGCATTTCTGGACATTCCATCGCTTCTATAGATCGGAAATGTCACAGCCAGGGTTTGTGTCAACTGGCCTTATGTGAAATCTAGCAGGATGGAATTCGCAAAGGGCTCCAGTTGGTAAGCCCCACGCTAAATACGATCCTATTAGATAAAGTTCTTTCTTGTCCCGCCTCTCTATCTCTCCGCCCTCCGTATTATTCTCTGCTTTTCCTTCTCTATCTCTCCTCTATCGGCGCTGGCTCATATCTGCTTTCTTTCTCTTTGGCTGCTGTTCTCTTATCTGCTTTTTCTCTTTGCTCTCCCCTCTCTCTGGCTCTGTCTCTATCTCTCTCCTCATCCCTGCTCTCTGGCTTTTGTCTTTAATCTTTATTCCCTTGTCTGTGTCTGTCGCGCCTCTCTCTCGTCTCTCTCTTCTCTCTCTCTCTCTCTCTCTCTCTGCTCTTTCCCTCCATCTCATTCTCTTCTCTCTCTTCCCTCTCTTTATATCGCTATCTCTGTCTGCTCTCTCTCGTCGTCTCTCGTCGATCTCTCGTCGTCTCTCTCTCTCCTCGCTAAGCCGTCGTCTTCTCCTTTTCTCTCTGCTCTCTGCGTCTCTCCTCGCGCAAGATGGCGCTCTGCTCTCTCGTCTCATCTCTACTCTCTCTCTCTCTCTCTCTCTCAGTCTCTCTTAATCTCTCTATCTGCTGCTACTGCTGCTGCTGCTGCTGCTGTTGGTGCTAATACTGGTGGCTGGTGTGGTGGTAGTGTGGCGGTGGTGGTGCTGCTGCTGCTACTGGTATTGATGGTGTGGTGCTGATGGCTGGCTCTTACTGGTGGCGGTGGTGGTGGTGGTGCTGATGATGTTGGCTGCTGCTGCTGGCTGGTGGCTGCTGCTCGCTGCTGCTGGTGGTGGTGGCTGATACTGGTGGTGGCTGGTGGTGTGGTGGTTGGTGTGGTGGTGGTGGTGGTGGTGATGTGGTGGCGGTGGCGGTGGTGGCGGGGCTTGTGGTGGTAGTGGTGTGGTGGTGGTGGTGGTGGTGGTGGTGGTGGTGGTGGTGGTGGTGGTGGTGGTGGTGGTGTGGTGGTTGGTGGTGGTGGTGGTGGTGGTGGTGGTGGTGGTGGTGGTGGTGTGGTGGTGGTGGTGGTGGTGGTGGTGTGGTGGTGGTTGGTGGTGGTGGCTGATAGCTGCTGGCTAGGGCTTGTGTTGTGAGCAGGCAGGGATCAATTAGCCAGGTTGATCTCTATGACTCCACTTGCTCCATGACGAACATGAGGCCTGCTCCTAGGATTAGTCCAGAATTCTGTAGGGCAGCATATTACGTGATGGCTCCTCCCTCCTTGACGGGCCTCTTCCAGGTCCTGCCCCATCCTCCGATCTACAGAAACAACAGAATTATCATAAATATACAACATATATCATCTAGCTAGCTCGGCAACACATAGCTCACATTCCAATGATTCTTGATTGTAGTCAAAGCTTCTAGATATCAACATTGTTATCGAATTGCGCCTAGTTATTATGATATGCCTCTCGTGGCTTGCAAGCCTCGTCTCGCCTTTTTATATACACAAATTGGTGACATCCGTCACGTGTCCTACTCCTCATCATTAGGATTCGCTTTAACACTAAAATTAATAATGTAAAAATTAAACTAAACATTAAATACCAGGTGCCAATAAACTAAACGCGCGTCAATATAGCACGAATTATTGCAGTTCAGAGTCACTTTCATCGTAAAATAGATGAGCAGACTTTTGAAAAGTATTATATTTCGGCAGAACGTATGGATAATTCATCTATTTTTAAGTGGTCAAATTAGTTGGTCAATTTGGGGGTCAAGAGTTCGGTCACCAGTGAAGTCATGGCCATAGATGACGTAATCAAAAAATGAATGAGCAACCTGATTTTTAATAAACTTAATTCTTTATACCAATGTTATACCATTATATCGATGTATACACAGACAAGAATTATAATTTTAAAAATACAAATGAACGCGAAAACGAACGCACTAAAAGTGATGTGTTTGTGCTGCTTTTGAGACTCAATTGACTGAAGCTGCAGTGGATAATAAAAACAAGTAGAATTTGGCATCCAGTGTTGCTTATTCCCCCGGGCCGTGGAGGGAGGGGTCACGTGATAAGCGTTGACGATGACGTTCAAAACGTTAAGCACTCGGTAACCTTCACTTCCACACAGTTCAATCACTAACCGCTCACACTAAATATATATGTTTCGCCGCGCTATATATAGGATTGTGATCCACAAAATTTAATCTATGGTGTGGGGAGCAGATTATCATGATGCAAAATCCTTGAAACCGCTAACTGCTAATCCTAACCTAACCTAACCCTAATCATAAGCCCTAAGCTAATCCTAACCCCTAACCGCTAACCTTAACGGCTGCCCCTTAACCCTAATCCTTAACACTATGCGCCAACCACTGAGTGCTGCCACGTTGCGGTCACTCTCCACGTACCCGGGGGATAGCATTACCCCTTATATAGGTTGCTGAACAACACCGTAGAGGCGTCCATAGGCTGCAGGCCTGAATAAGCATCGAACTAGAAAATTACTTAAAAATACTGCACACTGTTACTGCACTTAACACACATACACTTTATTCATGTTAATAACTGGCAGATTCATGCTGGCTATGCTCGTCCTGCGAAACTGTTTGGCTCAGCTATGATCCGAAGATTTCTGGCAACGTTTGTCTGCAACACATTTCATAGCACAAACCC
>NW_014579158.1:29211-35154 GCF_000485595.1 Priapulus caudatus
AACGAGCCGTATATACAGATATATATCCTCCTTTCTGCGGACGCAAATGTAGTTGAGCGAGTTAATGTGGATTTCAACTTATAATATTTTTAAGAGAAAAAAGCATTTCGGACATCCATCCATTCTATAGATCGGAATGTCACACCAGGGTTGTGTCAACTGGCCATGTGAAATCGCCCGAACTCCCCCTGGCTACGGGCCTGTATATATATATATATAACCTTGGGTTGTCTTATTATTTACATCCATCCCTTCTAGAGATGAGAATGTATGGCTATGTACGTAGAAACAACGAGCCGTATAGACAGATATATACCCTCTTTTCTGCGGACGCAAATGCAGTTGAGCGAGTTAATGTGGATTTCAACTTGTAATATTTTTAAGAGAAAAAAAGCATTTCGGACATCCATCCATTCTATAGATCGGAATGTCCCACCAGGGTTGTGTCAACTGGCCATGTGAAATCGCCCGAACTCCCCCTGACTACGGGCCTGTATATATATATATATATATATAACCTTGGGTTGTCTTATTATTTACATCTATCCCTTCTAGAGATGAGAATGTATGGATATGTACGTGGAAACAACGAGCCGTATATACAGATATATATCCTCTTCTCTCCGAACGCAAATGCAGTTGAGCGAGTTAATGTGGATTTCAACTTGTAATATTTTTATGAGAAAAAAGCATTTCGGACATCCATCCATTCTATAGATCGGAATGTCACACCAGGGTTGTGTCAACTGGCCATGTGAAATCTACAGGATGAAATTCCAAGCTACAGTGTAGGCTAAATAGTCTATTAGATAAAGTTCTTTCTCCCGCCTCTTATCTCTCCCTCCGTATTATTCTCTGCTTTTCCTTCTCTATCTCTCTATCTGGCGCTCTCTATCTCTTTCTTTCTCTTTGGCTCTGTCTCTATCTCTCTTTCTCTTTCTCTCCCCTCTCTCTGGCTCTGTCTCTATCTCTCTCTCCCCTCTCTCTGGCTTTGTCTTTATCTTTTTCCCCCTTTGTCTGTGTCTGTCCCTCTCTCTCTCTCTCTCTCTTCTCTCTCTCTCTCTCTCTCTCTCTCTCNACGCGCGTCCCCACATGAGAGCAACAAGCTGAGCCTTACGACTAAGACAAGGTATAGGCTGCGTGACTGACGCTCAAATCGCACCCGCGACATGCGAGTCGACGAAGCAAAGCGCGTAGGGCGATGTTTGTGCGCTGTGGAGAGTGGCGAGTGTCTGTGTCGTGTGGTTGCGTTGTATTGGGGTGTGTGCGTGTGTGTGCTGGCGTGTGTGTGTGCGTGTGTGTGGGGGGCGTGTCGCGCACCATGAGATTGGGCTGATTGTTCTTCTTCTCTCTTGGTGTGTGTGTGTGTGTTTGTTGTTGTTGGTATTGTGTGTGTGTGCGTGCGTGTGTGTTATGTGGTGGCGTGGTGTGTGTGTGTTGGCATGTTGCGTGCGGTGGTGGGGGGAGGGGCGTTGCGTATAGAGTGGCGATTGTCTCTGTGTGTGTGTGTGGGTTGTGTGTGGGGCGTGTGTGTGCTGTGTGTGGTGTGTGTGTGTGTGGTGGTGTGGGTGACGTCGTATGTGTGTGTGTGATGGTGGATGTTGCGATGAGGGATTACGTGGGACCAGCTCATCCGTGTATGCTTCTCGCGGGACGCAGCGGCCTATGCCTTGCACCTGGCTGATCACTTCCTGGAAGGCCAATCCATAGTCACAGGTGGCGGCCATGATCGTTACCCGTGCCAGTATGACACATTTCTCCAAGTTGCGTGTGCGTGTGCGTGTGTGTGCGTTTATATGTATATATATATATGTGTGTGTGTGTGTGTGTGTATATATATATATANTATATATATAGAGAGAGAGCGGGGAGAGAGACTTGGGTGCGATACCATTTCCCCCGTTTATGAAAACATTGACAGGCCAATATAGGGGTTGGGTAGCCCATAGGTCCGATATAAGAGACACAAACCCTTTTTCTATTCTATATAAAGGTTTCACATCTATTTGTATAGGATGGGTAGCAGAGCACGTACATATAAATATACGTGCTCTGGTGGTTATAGCAACCAAATCCACCGCTACCCCCTACATTCGCCAGCTATAAGTTATCGGGATGAGTTTGGGGTTGACAATCACGTCACAGTTGCGGCAGTATAGCATGTCAGTGCGAATTCCCTCGACTTGTCAATCAGTGTTGAGAAAACTTTTCATTCGACGAAGCTATGGACGATACGAGTGATGTCATTCTATACGATGATCAAGTCACGGGGTACACGCACACGGGTGTTGCTATCCCCCGGGCGTGGAGGGAGGTCACGTGATAACGTTGACGATGACGTTCAAAACGTTAACACTAACGGTAACCCTCACTCCAACACCGCCAACACTAACCCTCACACTAAATATATATGTGTCGCCGCGCTATATATAGGCATTGTGATCCACAAAAATTAATCTATGGTGTGGGGACAGATATCATGATGCAAAAACCTTAACCCTAACCCTAACCCTAACCCTAATCCTAACCCTAACCCTGACCCTATACAAGTAATATATAAGTATTAAGTGTACTATATAGTAAACCTATAATACTAAGTATATACAAGTATAACAAAAAAGAATAACAAATTCTCACGAATAAACAAAAACTTGCTATGAAATAATAAACGAAAAGGTCCATGAATAAAACAAAAAATCAGAAAAAATCATAAACAGCAATTTTATATAGGCAGGGGCAATCTCAGCCACATCCACGTACGGAGTGGGGTCACCATAAAAATAATATAGATAACCTGATATGGTTATCTATATTATTTCTATGGGGGTCACACGTCGCCACACTTTCTAACCGGGAGCTCCAGGGAGCTTTTATTCTTTTATATCTCGCTGTTTTATTCCCATCTTGGTATATTTTTTTTTAAAATCCTATTATTATTGTTGTTATTCTCCTGACAGCTGTCGGAACGTGAAGACAGGGAAAGTGGGGCCATCTATAGACATCATGGCCTTACTTTCCTCGGCTGTGTAGAAGCCCGAAGCTCCGTCTCGGAAGCGGCGATACCTGACGTCTTCAGCATGTTTCATAGAAAAATTCAAAAATTCATATCATTTCTGACAAACAATCTACACCTTTCCAACTCTTTGTCATTTGAGCAAAGGTCTGATTGTCGTTTATCGACTGCGATGTGTAACAATCACACGTACGTATCTTTCCTCAATTATACGTACATGCATCAATTACCTATACATTTACCAATTACGTATACAATTATGCGTACATCAATTACCTTGGGTTGATCAATTAAAGGGACAGTAGCCTCTAGGATTTCACTGCATACAACTCTATTTACTGTATAACAAATCGTCTATACCCCCACGTATTTGTTACCAGATATCTAATTTAATTGTTATAATTAATTACACATCAACGCTACGAAATTTGAACGGCGCCATAACACCCGCGACCGTGCTGCCACCCCGAAAAAGTTGCGTATTTCACAATTTATTTTGCACGTTACAGACCGAGGGCTAATCACAAAAGTGCAATTATATTTATACCTAAATGCTATTTAACCGAACGATATTCATTTCAGGGCAAATAACTGAAACTATATGTCGTATATAAGATATTACAATCATTTTGCTTTTAAATAAATAAATAAGAAACACCCTCGGTCTGTAGCCCTTGGCTGGAAAGTGGTTTTGCGCAACTTATCAGATTGTGCGCTTTGAGTGGGGGTAATGCTATCCCCCGGGCGTAGAGGAGGTGAGCCGCAGTGGGCAGCACTAGTGTTAGGATAGTGTTAGGATTAGGGTTAGGGTCAGGGTTAGGGTTAGGTTAGGGTTTAGGATTAGGGTTAGGATTAGGGTTAGGATTAGGGTTAGGGTTAGGGTTAGGGTTAGGGTTAGGATTAGGGTTAGCGTTAGGGTTAGGGTTTTTGCATCATGATATCTGTCCCACACCATAGATTAATTTGTGTGGATAACAATGCCTATATATAGCGCTGCGCGACATATATATATTTAGTGTAGGGTTAGTGTTGGAGGTCTTGTAGTTAGAGTTACCGTTAGGGTTAATGTTTTGAACGTCATCGTCAACGTTATCACGTGACCTCCCTCCACGCCCGGGGGATAGCAACACCCTTTGAGTGGCGCCACCGTCGTTGTAATCAAACTGTAGTCGTTAGTTTTAAAACAATTTTTAAAAATATTTCTAGTGGTGATTGAACCATGAAACTTTTTATGTAGAGAAATTATAACCAAAATTAGCTGAAAATAACCCTAGAACCTGGAGTACTCTCCCTTTAATCAACTGATTAATCAATTAATCCCGATGCAGAAACTAGTGTTTGATTATCATGATCATGATTGATCATATCTGTGTATTCTCGATAGTTATCTTATTAGATAGATGTCGTACATTGTGTCCGTTTTTAACAATCGCTGGGATGTATTAAGATTGCCTTTGTTCTGACCTACTGTATAAGATGTATATTTTGCGGTGGTTTAATTTTTGCGAATTTCGCTAACGCGTCTCCGACGCGAAAATAACAACATGTGAATAATTCATACCAAATAATAACGAATAATTCATAATTCACTGACCGCAAAATTAAACATCTGTACGCGAAAAAGAAGGCGTATACAGCATTTAAAATATTCTCGACGTTGCTCGTGTTGTAGAAGCGTGGCAGTGAAGAAAAGAGTGGCAGTCCTGCGAAACGCTCGAGGAAGCTGGCTAGCAGATCTTCCGTGGTCGCTCAGCTAGACGTGACGGAGAGTGATGAGGAAACCTTCTACTACACTCCGCCGCAGAGCCGACCGCAGCTGATGCGGCTGCAGCACACAGACCTACCTGTCACGTTCAGTAATGTATCTGATGTTTATGTTTTCTACCACCAGGTGTCAGTAGTAGTACCACCACAACCATAATATAATGCAACGCAGAATGAATATTGTCAACTTTATCTACAATAATCTGCTTATCTATTCACCATAACCATCACCAGATGCATGTTCAACAGCGCGAACGCTCCCGTGCGCTTGCCTTCTGAAATGACACCGCGCGGTCGAGCGCGAGTTGTTTTCAAGATGGCGACGGGCAATCTGGTGAATGCGAATCTAACACTTGACTTCAATTTCACTCTGTTTCAACTTCATTTCATTTTTCTATCATTCATTTACTTCTGAATTCAATTCATGTCAATTTCGTCTGCTAATTCGTTTAACAGTATTTGTTCGAAGACATTAAAATCTCGCGATGAAATCTGCTGAGGAAGCCGCCATCTTGGATAAAGCGAGCGCTCGGTGCATAGCTCGGTGTCGTTCAAGTGGCGCTGCGTTTGTGCTGCGAGCGATCGCACTGTTGAACACACATCAGAAGATGCTACACTACCCCTCCCCCCAAGCGCGATGTGCCACACAAGCACGTCAAGCACGTATGTCACTCGCTAACCGCCTCTCCTCTGTCATGATCACCTCAGCGCAGCTACAAGGTAAGGGCAAAGATTAAGCAGGCAGTGAGTACGTACGTGAGTATTCGCTTGGCTTTGTTATGTTTGATTTTGATTTACATATACACTTCTAGTGCATGCCTATGAAGCACTCACACAGGAAATGTTTATTTTCAATAAAGAAGGGAGATGTCATGATATATGACCGCCAGATGTCGCGTCAAGAACAACGTGTGTGTCGCGTGGTATGCACGCATGGTGTGGAAGCATTCCAGTTATTCAAAAAAGATATCTCCGTTGACTTTGCACATGTTTGAGAATCAAACATAACAGGCTTATTCCCTATATGTCTAGGGCATAGCGTACCTTCAGTCTATGGTTGGACAGCATATACAATCTATAGTATATATTACACTCCTGATTAGTTATCCTGTTTTGGTGTCATAGGCAGATCCCTGGATGGGTGTCAGATTATTATTCACAAGATA
>NW_014579158.1:35166-38888 GCF_000485595.1 Priapulus caudatus
TGGGATTCTGGTGGTAATAGGTATTTCCGAATTGCACACATTCATGGTAAAATAGTTATTTTATTTTTATATATATATTCAGAACCAAACTAAGCCTTTAGAGTTTTTTACAGAGCAAAATAATTTGCAAACTTTTAACATTTGTACTTGTGGTTATTAAATGGCGCCAATTCACCAAGGCATCATACCGATAATCTACGCATTTCTATATAAACTGAATAGTGTTACTACATATACTCGATTTTACATTGCAATGAAACACGTCTGCCAACAAGTGCAACAATTAGAACATAGAGTTTCTACAAAGTATTGATAATATCTTCTGGGTTATCGCATCTCCGATCCTACATGGGCTTCCTCGGTTAACACGCTTAGTGTCGCCTACGTTGGTCTAGCGTGTGCCATGACAAATTCTGTGAGACTCGGAGGCAGCCTGTTCTCGTATACAACGCTGTGTCGGACGATAACGCGCGCGCAGTGGCACTCCAGCGAATGATACTGCGCGCTCATTCTGCTATGTATCTCGTCGCTCGACTCCACGTTGCTGCGGAAACGCGTCGGGTAAATCCCGCGCCAGAGTTTGTATGGCGTCTCTCCCTGTGCGTTCACTACGTCGACGTGTGCACCGTGGTTGAACAGCAGCGCGTGCACTATCTGCACGCACCCCTCACTCTCTCGCGCGTAAACATCGTCTTTGCATGCCAGCAGCGCCCTACAGAAGCTGTGCAGCGGGGTGTCGCCCTTGCTGTCGCGTGTGTTAACCTGTAGAAGTACGCCGGCGGACTCGCACGTCTGTAGGAGAGCTGACGCCGCGTGTACCACTGACTCCGCTTGTTCTGCTGGTGCTGCGGGTGCTGCTCGCTCACTCATTCTGAGGCTTCTTACCTCCGCCTTGCTGCCTATTATAGCGAGCGGCGTCCTCTTGTTACAATCGACGAGGTTCGGGTCAGCTCCGTGTTTCAAGAGGAGAGTAATCATCTGTGTGAACGAAAGAAACGAGGATCGTTAACGACCCGATTTTAGGTTTGTTCCTTAAAGAACAAGTTTTTCCAAGCATACTACCTTTATTACTGTTGCCGATTACTAACTACTACTATTATTAAATTATTAACTATTAACCGATTACTATTACTGATTACCTTTATTATCTAGACAAAAATACATTGGAGCATCGCTAAAATTGTCTTCGTCGTTCACAACGTACGACCAAAGTTTTCATCGGTCCCGAGTAGATTGCAGGAGTAGTGTAATGCGGTGAAACTATAACATATCTATTATTAACTGTTAACCGATTACTGTTACTGATTACCTTTACCATCTATAAGAAAATACATTAGGACATTGCTAAAATTCGGTCTCAATCATTTGCAACGTACGCCCGTAGTTTTACCTCGGTTCGAAGTCGATCACAGGAGTAGTGTAACGCAGTGAAACTCCTCCTTTTTACCGTCTCGGCGACGTTGGGGACTGCGCCGGCTTTCAGTAGCAGGCGCATGATGTCCAGCTGGCCAGAGCGAGCCGCCATGAGCAGCATCCGCACCACCGCCTCCTCGCCCTTACTCACCGCCATCATCAGCGGCGTCTTCCCGCTCATCGTATCGGCGACGTTGGGCTTGGCTGCGGCCTCCAGTAGCAGGCGCATGATGTCCAGCTGGCCAAGGCAAGCCGCGATGTGCAGGGAGGGCAATCCGTGCGATTCTGCGGCATTGGCGTCGGCGCCGTGTGAGAGCAGCATCCGCACCATAGCCTCCTTACTGTGCCTCGTCGCCATCATCAGCGGCGTCACTCCGCTCTTCGACTTGGCGCCGGTGGGGTCTGCGCGGGCCTCTAGTAGCAGGCGCACGATGTCCAGCCGGCCAGAGCAAGCCGCGACGTGCAGGGAGGTCTCTCCGTGCGATTCCGCGGCGTTGGCGTCGGCGCCGTGTGAGAGGAGCATCCGCACCATTGCTTCCCTGCCCTCCTTCACCGCCCACATCAGCGGCGTCTTCCCGCTCTTCTTTTCGGCGGCATTGGCGTCGGCGCCGTGTGAGAGCAGCATCCGCAACACCGCCTCCTCGCCCTCCGTCACCGCCCACATCAGCGGCGTTTTCCCGCTCATCGTCTCGGCGACGTTTGGATCCGCACCGGCCTCCAGTAGCAGGCGCACGATGTCCAGCCGGCCATAGCAAGCCGCGATGTGCAAGGAGGTCAATCCGTGCGATACTGCGGCATTGGCGTTGGCGCCGTGTGAGAGCAGTATCTGCACCACTGCCTCCTTGGCCTCCGTCACCGCCATCATCAGCGGCGTCACTCCGCTCTTCTTTTCGGCGGCATTGGCGTCGGCGCCGTGTGAGAGCAGCATCCGCACCACCGCCTCCTCGCCTTTAAACACCGCCCTCATCAGCGGCGTCTTCCCCCTCTTCGTCTCACACCACAGAGATATCGGATGGATTACCTCCCCTGGCACATCGCGGCTGGCTTGGGCCAGCTGGACATCAGCGCCCTGCTACTAAGGCGCAGCCAAGCCCAACGTGCACCGATACGATGAGGCAGGAAGACCCGCTGATGATGGGGTGAGTAAGGCGAGGATGCGATGGTGAGGATGCTGGCTCTCAACACGGCGGCCGACGCCAATGCGCAGAATCGTACGGGATTGACTTCACTTGCTCATCGCGGCTAGCGTTGGCCACTGGACATTATGCGCCTGCTACTGAGGGCCGGCGCAGACGCCAGAGTCGCCGATGACAAAGAGCCGAGTGAGGCTGCTGGTGATGGCGGTGAGGGAGGCGATGAGGCAATGGTGCAGATGTGCTCACGGCGCCAACGCGCGAGACGAAGAGGGGGAAGAGCCTGCTGATGAGGGCGGTGTTTAAAGGCAGGAGGCGGTGGTGCTGAGCTGCTCCACAGACGCGCCGACGCCAACGCCGCGGAATCGGACCGGCGATTGTACCTCCTTGCACATGCGGCTTGCTTTTGGCCAGCTGACATCGTGGCCGCTGCTACTAGAGGCGGTGCAGATCCAAACGTCGCCGAGACGATGACGGGAAGAAGCGCTGATAGATGGCGGTGACGAGGGCGAGAGCGGGCGGTACGGATGCTGCTTCTCACACGGGCGCGACGCCAATGCGCGGGAATCGGACGGATTGACCTCCTGCACATCGCGCTGCTTTGCCAGCTGTGGACATCGTGCGCCTGGCTACTGATAATGAGGCGGTGCAGATCCAAACGTCGCCGAGACGATGAGCGGAGACGGCCGCTGATGATGGCGGTGACGGAGGGCGAGGAGGCGGGCGGTACGTGATGCTGCCTCACACAGAGCGGCCGACGGCCGAATGCCGCGGAATTCGGACGGAGTTGACCTGCCTGACATCCGCGCTGGCTTTTGGCCAGCTGGACATCATGGCGCCCTGCTACTAGAGGCCCGCAGCCAAGCCCAACGTCACGATACGGATGAGCCGGAAGACGCCTGCTGATGAGTGGCGGTGGAGTAAGGGCGAGGATGTCGATGGTCGAGGATGCTGCTCTCCACGGGCCGAGCCATGCCGGCAGAATCGACGATTGACTTCCTGCTCATTCGCGGCTAGCTTGGCTCAGCTGGACATTAGCGCCTGCTACTAGGGCCAGGCGGCAGACCCCACGTCGCCGAGACAAAGAGCGGACGTGAGGCTGGCTGTGAGGCGGTGAGGGAGGCGATGAGGCAATGGTGCAGATGCTGCTCTCACACGGCGCGACGCAACGCCGCC
>NW_014579158.1:38996-41471 GCF_000485595.1 Priapulus caudatus
TATATATATATATATATATATATATATATATATATATATTGGCTGTATATGTATATTATCAGGAGTGGATAATACTTTGTGTGTTTGTATCCAAATGTATTTGTATTATCCACTCCTGATATTATATCTATAAATATTTACACTAAAATATATACACACACATTACATTACGCAAGGCTCCACACTAACTGTTTTTTTCAGTGGCTCGATCGGGCCACCAAAATCATTGATTTTCAATTTTTGGTAGCCCGAAAATGAAATCTGGTGGCCTGAAAAAAAAACCGCTCATATTGCAAAAAGTATCGCGCGTAAGCTAATATCATTAATTTTTTTAAGCCTAAAATTACCTTTAAAGCCGAGCCGACACTCAGATGCGTCTAATAACCAATACGCTAATTTTCTCCAAGTACAAGAGCTAGCAGACAATACTTCGTGTCATGCATAATCACACTACCTTAATGACAAAATAACCTCTAGTATGCCTGCACCATTTCACTGCGCGTTTACTTAAAACCCACAAGAAAGAGGTGAAAACATGCGTAATTCTGGCGCAAACGCCGACTGTATTGCCAAACAATATAGCCCGAAGTGGTGACGTGACCGTCACCATGTTTTATCTTTGCTACACCGCGACCGCTGTACCGCAAGCACCGCTGCACGGTTGCTTGGGGATTGGGAAAATGTCAAACAACATCGGAGAATTTTAACAAACATTGAGGTATTTTCAAAATACCTTTTATAAGACAGACGCGCAGCTGAAATGGAGAACTAGAGTTTATTATTGTTTTCATAAGGTAGTGTGATTATTGCCATGCCACGAAGTATTTGCTAGTCTAAGTACGAGAAATTAGCAGTTTGACACTGCGCATTGTGAGCCTTTAAATCGCATCTTTCACAAGGCATGATAATTTAAAAAAGAAAAATTTTTGTGATGCAAAAAATTACGCGCGCCTTTATAGAAAATGGACGGTTCGCAAAATATGTGATTGCAAAGTCGCATACCTTTCCGCACACGAACTTTCGAACGCTGGCCATTTCGCTTGGCGGATCCGAAACAGTGCACGCGGCACACATGGATAATAGCATTATTTTGTAACAGCCTGCAATGCCATGCCAGCTAGAGCTCCAGCGCAGCTAGCTAGCATATAGCATTATATACAGGCAGTACAGTGTAGGCACATTGGCGACTGGCGCGGTGTCTGCTGATTTGTGTTGCCATTTGATCACGCTCGCTCAGCGAATTGCTGCGCTCTGCTATTTGAATGAGATACTCAATTAGCACGTAAGGAAACAATTATTTTTATCACAGACACTTTGAAAATTTTTAGTGGCCTACGAAGCGGGGCCACAAATTTAACTTTTTGAAATTTTGGTGCCCGACATCCAAGTTTTGTTTGGCTAGTCGTCGAGCCATTGCATTAGGGGCGCCTCAACAGGGGGCGGTATTGGACGTTGGTAGCTGATCAACATAGGGCAGTTCTCAGCTTGTGCACAGGGGAGACATACAAAGCATTGGACTGTGTAGGAAGGGCCGTGACTGGATAGTCGTTTCAGGTAGAGGAGATCTCCAAGACACGGGAACGCCCAATGATTCCGGGTTATCGCAAGGAGTGAACAGAGGAAGACACGTGTTGGTTAGCGACAAAACGCGGATGCGAGATGTGAGAGCCATGATTGTTAGAAGGGGGAGAGAGGAAGCCGATGATGAGTCTAAGTGATGGAGAGGAGAATGAAGCCATGATGGTTAGAGGTAGAGAGGAAGTCCCGTGATGGTTAGAGGAGAAGAGGAAGCCATATGTATTGTTAGAGGGAGAGAGAGCCGTGATGGTTATGAGGGAGAAAAGAGGAAGCCATATATGTTAGAAGGGAGAGAGGAAGCCGTAACGGTTAGTAGGGACAAGGAAGCGCATGATGGTTTAGATGAAGAGAGGAGCGCGTGACCTGGTTAGAGAAAGAGGAAGCCGTGTATGGTTAGAGGGAGAGAGCCGAGCCGACGCTCTGTGGGCGGAATCAGGATTCAGTTGTTGTGGTTAGCAAATTCGCCCCCTGATAATCTTTAACCTGGGGATCAGTCCCCTACAGGCAAAAAAGTTAGCACTACAGCAGGAATCTACGACCCAAATTTACAGAGTCATCGGGGTAAGAACAGGTTTTCGGGCATAAACTCATGACAAACTCCAACAGTGGCACTTGTTGTCAGCAACTAGCTTTTCCTGTAAAGAATGTGTGAATTAAAACATGGCAATGTCCACAAGTACACTACTAAATTTCTTAAGTACCATTTGACAGTCTTACGTAATTGAAGGAATAATAATGAATCATTTGATCAAGTTGTCAACACCACACATAATTATTAATGTAAGAATAACACTAAGGTTTTATAACTAAGGTAAAACACAACTTATATATAATTTGCTGAACCCCGCGCTAAGCGAGGGCTTAAGTGACCTGTGATGCATGTGTTACCGACTGTTC
>NW_014579159.1:1584-4135 GCF_000485595.1 Priapulus caudatus
CTCGCACGTACGTACGCACGCCTACACACACGCACTCACTCACGCACTCACGCACACTTGCACGTACGCGCACATTCATGCACACACTCACTCATGCGTTCGGGCGTGCGTGAGTGTGTGCCTGTATGTGCGCGTACGTGCAAGTGTGCGTGAGTGCGTGAGTGAGTGCGTGTGTGTAGGCGTGCGTGCGTACGTGCGTAGATGGCATGACTACTCTTTCTTCCTCCCTCTCTCCCATACCTTTATCTCCATCTACGTCTCTCTCTCTGCCCCCTTTTTCCTATACCTCTATCTCTATTTACGTCTCTCTTCCTTCCTCTATCCCATACCTCTATCTTTATCTACGTCTCTCTTTCTCCCTCTCTGCCATACCTCTATCGCCATCTACGTCTCTCTTCCTCCCTCTCACCCATACCTCTATCTCCATCTGCGTCTCCTTTACTCCCTGTTTCCTATACCTCTATCTCCATCTACGTCTCTGTTCATCCCTTTCTCCCATATCTCTATCTTCCTCTACATCTCCCTTCTCCCTCTCTCCCATACCTCTATCTCCATCTACGTCTCTCTTCCTCCCTCTCTCCCATACCTCTATCTCAATCTACGTCTCCCTTCGTCCCTCTCTCCCATACCTCTATCTCAATCTACGTCTCTCTTCTTCCCTCTCTCACATACCTCTATCTCCATCTACGTCTCTCTTCCTCCCTCTCTCCCATACCTCTATATCCATCTACATCTCTACCCCCCTCTCTCCCATACTTCTATCTCAATCTACGTCTCTCTTCCTGCCTCTCCCCCATACCTCTATCTCCATCTACGTCTCCCTTCCTCTCTCTCTACCATAACTCTAACTCCATCTACGTCTCCCTTTCTCCCTCTCTCTTATACATCGATATCCATCTACGTTACTCTTTCTCGCTCTCTCCTATACCTCTATCTCCATTTACGTCTCTCTTTCTGCCGCTCTACCATACCTCTATCTCTATCTACGTCTCTCTTCCTGTCTTTCTCCCATACCTCTATCTCTATCTACGTCTCTCTTCCGCCCTCTCTCCCATACCTCTATATTAATCTACATCTCTACCTCCCTCTCTCCCATACCTATCTCTCTCTCTCTCTCTCTCTCTCTCTCTCTCTCTCTCTCTCTCTCTGAATAACCCCTTCCTTAAATGGCGTTACTGTGATCTCTCATACTATATGAAGGCTCTATATCACCGAGTCACTATGTGAATTTTTCTATTCGCCAAATTTCTTATGAGTTGAGTTCGTGTAAACTAATAAATCCAGCCATCGCTCATAATAGCAATATCGCACCTGTCATTTCACGGTGACTCACCCGATGAACTCTTGTCTACCTGACCCCGGCTCGGTCACTTAGCCCCAACTGCTGACTATTCTTATCAAGCACTAGTGGGACACCCGGCGTTGCCTAGGGAGATCAGTGGCTTACTCAGTTGGTGACCGCTTGGTTAAAAGGAAAATGCCCAAAAAATCTAACTATTTATCTATTCATGCATCCATCCATCCATCCCATTTCATGCCATCCCATCCCATCCTATCGCACCGCATCCCATCCCATCCTATCCCATCCCATCCCATATCCCATCCCATCCCATCTCATCGCATCCCATGCCATTCAATGACATCCAATGTCATGCCATGCCATGCCATGCCACCCCATCCCATCCCATCGCACCGCATCCCACCCCTTCCCATGCCATCCAATGCCATGCCATGCCATCGCATGCCATCCCATCCCATCTCATGCCATCCCAAACACTAAAAAATATTAAGAAATCAAAAGATAAAACAGATTAAAATAAAAAAGTAAAAAAGTAAAAATAATGAAATATAATTATATAAAAAATATAATAATATTTGATCTGTAACCTACATAGGCTTTCGTGAAGTGTTCCCGTGAGTTTGCGCTATTATTATCATCAACCATAGTTTATTCTGGATTTTTACTCAACGTTTAAATGTAGTAAACAAATTTAAATTGAGAAATTAACGGTGAAGTGGCAGAAGTACATAGTAAACAGTCCAAAAGTAAAGAAACAGGCATTTCCCGAGGTGGGATTCGAACCCAGAATCAATGGTTTTGGAGTCCGATGCTTTATCCATTCGGCTACTGGGACGGTATGGTTACAGACCATGATTCACACGTTGGAGATGTTTGGCCTGTACGCACCGCCATGTATTGACGAATCGATTTTTTTTTTAATTTTTTAACTTTTTAAAATTTTTGTTTTAGCCAGAACCACCTCCCAGACGTGCTGATTCTGAAAATATCTTTAGTTTACCTCTAGGCTGCAAAGTTCTCTAGTTATGCGCGAACAGACTAATTCGGCTGAATAACTTTATACATATAGAAGCAAACATCTTCTGCGTTTACGACTAAAAAGTCAGCTGCAATGATCTGCTTATAGAGTGTGCGTATGCGCGCGTCCCCTATGCTTTCTTTAAACGCACGTGCGAGTGCGTGTATTCGCGTGTGCGTGTGTGCATGCGTGCGTCATGTGTGCGCGCGTGTGTGTGGGGGTATTTGAGTTTT
>NW_014579159.1:10301-22532 GCF_000485595.1 Priapulus caudatus
AGAGTTTTATTAATCGACATGTTCTCGCAGCAAAATGCATAGATATACCTACTGTGAGCTCGTCCATGTTATAAAAATGCACTACAACTTATTTTTATTGCAACATTTCTTCATAAAATCTAAACGGCAGTGTACACATCCGCTACACGGCCGAGCAAACGTTGTACTGTGTTAACAGTTCTTTTCTATAATAACACATGTTATACTTTATTGCTCGATGTTTAATCAAACTCAATACGAAATTTGGAATTTGGAATTTGCACTAGCGTAGGCCTACTGTTGGCATCCTCACTTCAAAACAACTTATATTTATCTTTGTAAACGTTGGAGCACATTTCTGGCTCAATGAGAACATTTCGTGATGTTTTCATACTGCAAGTATGCTTACAGTAGGTGTATGTAGGCCTTTTGTTGCGAGGCACTTTAACATGTGTGTTTGTCACTGATATTACTCAAAAAGGTAGCACTGTATGATTTTAGATATAGATTTGGCGGTATTAATTTGTATGTTTTAGTGGTATCTTATTATCGGCATTAGTAAATCGTTGTTCACAATATATTGAAAAGATATCAACTTGTTCACTCGTCAACAAATATGAGATGTGATACACATGAAAATGTTCCGTTATTAAACTTTATAATTAAATAATATTGTTCAATTAAACGCTTATGGAATTATATAATTAATTAAATATTAGAAATTGCAGATTTAGTTTGGTATCCGTGCTTACAATGATTTATTCCTCATCTCGGATCTCCCGCAAAAGCACATTTTATAACACAGACGAATACAGCAGAATATCACAACCACCTTGCTTGATGTGGTGACGTCACATGTGGTGATATCCAATCATAAGTGTAGCATCATATCACAAAGCAGATACGTCTCAAGTATTTATGGGTTCCAACTTGTTTATAACGTACACCAACCTCGTCGCTGGCTGCTGTTATGCGTTTATCACATTGTGCGGATATGTGCTCAATATGCATGAAGTGAAATTGCATGAATGCGCATAAAATCACAGTGCAGATTACACTGAAAATAACGAAGGGGTATGCATAATTGTAGTGCTCATGCTCTACTAGATATGAGACATCTAATCTGATTCTGGACTATATTGAAAATAAACAGCGGGCGAGTTGACATTGAATTGAGTTTATATTGCACGTTCATGCCCGCGCGCAAACTCTTCATTTACGAAATGTACCAATAAAATATTATTTTTCTCAAGTTGATTATTTTGTTGCTTGCTGTTATTGCTTTTGACATAAAATTTCAATTCTATATCAGAGAACGATACCTATATGGACATATACCTTGCGCGACAGGTCGCCGACATGCCCGCCCCTACCTACATTAATTTAGCAAGGAACCCGTGGCAGAGCAGCAATTTTAGCCTCTAATGACTTCTGTTTATTTTATTTTATTATATAACCTCTAAACATTTAACCTCTGACTTTCTACTTACCCTTAACCTTACCTTTCACTTGTAATTATACATATTATTGCAACAGTTCTTTTAATTTAGAGATCACACACCCAGTAACTGTAATAACCATAACGTGCCTAGTCGTACCAAAATTCCCTTGTATCATCACAGCATAACCTGTTTGCTTGAACATGCCCAGCATTTTCGAAATAAAATATAATTGCTTTGTTTAATTTATTTGTTTTAAATGGAAGGCAGATACTTATTGCAGTAGATTAATAAGAAACCTGACGGATAGGACGTCCTAGCTGACGTAACACTAACAAGATTTAAATCAGCCCAATCGGTGGCGGTATGTGCATATATGCAGACATCGCGCTTTTATAAAAACAACAACAAGTGGAATAGGTATTTTAATGGAATTATACTTTCAATTTGAAGCCCACTCTTAGTTTGTCACGAAAGATCTCTGTCGGATCTCTCACTATTGTACAAAATTTCCCTGTTGCACCGCAGGAGTTTGCATTCGTGCATGCACAGTATCTACTAAATAACAGGACAACAGTTACTGCTCTTACTGCATCTATCACGGAGGACACATACCGCCAGCTATTGGCTGATTTTATACTTGTTAGTGTCACGTCAATCGGGGCGCCGTATCATTATTTAAGAGAGGCATCGGTGCTTATTTTTTATGTGACACTACTGCGTCGAGCATTCGTTCTCCATTTTAAATGTATAATTTCGTCACCACACTATATTATTTAGTAGATACTGTGCATGCACGAATGCAAACTTTTGCGGTGCAACAGGAAAATTTGGTACAATAGTGCGAGATCCGGAGATTGGTGTTCAAATTGAAAGTATAATTCCATTAAAATACCTATTCCACTTATTTTTTTATAAAAGCGCGATGTCTGCATATATGCACATACCGCCATCGATTGGGCTGATTTAAATCTTGTTAGTGTTACGTCAGCTAGGACGTCCTATTAGTAAGGTTTCTTATTAATATACTGCAATAAGTATCTGTCTTCCATTTTAAACGAATAAATTAAACAAAGCAATTATATTTTATTTTGAAGATGCTGGGCTGTTCAAGCAAACAAGTTCTGCTGTGATGATACAAGGGAATTTTGGTACGACTAGGCACGTTATGATTATTACAGTGACTGGGTGTGTGCTCTCTAAATTAAAAGAACTGTTGCAATAATATGTATAAATACAAGTGAAAGGTAAGGTTAAGTGTAAGTAGAAGATCAGAGGTAAAATGTTTAGAGGTTAAATAATCAATAAAACAAAATAAACAGAAGTTATCAGAAGCTAAAATTGCTGCTCTGCCACGGGTTCCTTTCTAAATTAATGTAGGTAAGGGCGGGCATGTCGGCGACCTGTCGCGCAAAGTATATGTCCATATAGGTATCGTTCTCTGATATAGGATTGAAATTTTATGTCAAACGCAATAACAGCAAGCAACAAAATAATAAACTTGAGAAAAATAATATTTTATTGGTACATTTCGTAAGTGAAGAGTTTGCGCGCGGGCATGAACGTACAATATAAACTCAATTCAATGTCAACTCGCCCGCTGTTTATTTTTAATATAGTCCAGAATCAGATTAGATGTCTCATATCTAGTAGAGCATGAGTACTACAATTATGTCTACCCCTTCGTTATTTTTAGTGTAATATGCACTGTGATTTCTTGCGCATTCGTGCAATTTCATTTCATCAGGAGCTAATAATTAATACTATTATAATAATATACTAATATAATTATTATAATATAATAGCTAATAATAAGATCTGTTATTATTAGCTCTTGATTTCATGCATATTGAGCACATATCAGCACAATGTGATAAACGCATAACAGCAGCCAGCGACGAGGTTGGTGTACGTTATAAACAAGTTGGAACCCATGAATACTTGAGACGTATCTGCTTTGTGATATGATGCTACACTTATGATTGGATATCACCACATGTGACGTCACCACATCAAGCAAGGTGGTTGTGATATTCTGCTGTCTTCGTCAACGATTTACTAATGCCGATAATAAAATACCACTAAAATCATACAGTGCTACCTTTTTGAGTAATTTCAGTGACAAACACACATGTTAAAGTGCCTCGCAACAAAAGGCCTACATACACCTACTGTGAGCATATACTTGCAGTATGAAAACATCACGAAATGTTCTCATTAAGCCAGAAATGTGCTCCAAAGTTTACACTTTCGGAAATTTCGCCGAAATTTCGTCCGACGGGGTGCCGGCGTACAGATAAATATAAGTTGTTTTGAAGTAAGGATGCCAACAGTAGGCCTACGTTAGTGCAAATTCCAAATTCCAAATTTCGTACTGAGTTTGAGTAAACATCGAGCAATAATATATAACATGTGTTATTATAGAAAAGAACTGTTAATACAGTACAACGTTTGCTCGGCCGTGTAGCGGATGTGTACACTGCCGTTTAGATTTTATGAAGAAATGTTGTAAAAGTAGCAATACAAATAAGTTGTAGTGAATTTTTATAACATGGACGAGCTCACAGTAGGTATATCTATGCATTTTGCTGCGAGAACATGCCGATTAATAAATAATATTATATATTAAATATTATCAGGAGTGAATAATAGAGAATCTCTATTATTCACTCCTGATATTATTATATATTATTATACTATATATAGATATAATATATTCTATATATTTTGCTGCGAGAACATGCCGATTAATAAAACTCTCTGACTAGTGCGCTGTATGCGCATGTTATAATCAACACGAGAGAAGCCAGTGTCGGCGTCCGTGCTAGGTCCTCACACGAGGGTGTCCAGGCGACCGTCAACTACGGTAACAGAATAAAACGACAGTCAGTTTGTGGAGGACTCGTTGTGCTCAGCGCACGGTTGAAACCCCTGTAAGAACTAACGTGTAATAAATCATTGTGGAAAGAGCATGCAGTGGGGGTAGAATAGGGTTGGGTTTACCAGTAGAGCCATGACAACCGCCCTCGTCGTTATTTTGTGGTTCGTCGGACCAGGCTCGTTGGCTCGTTCTTTCACTTGGTTGCGGATTCCCTTGTTTGTGACGACTTGCATATGTGATCGAGATATCCTCGATACCGAAGTCATACTCCTCTACTGTATGGTGTTTGCTGTTTGGTTGGGTGGAGAACACCGGCTTATGACCACCTGGTGGCTCTTGGTCCATGATGTGGTCCTCGTTTTCGTACGTTACTTGTGCGCCGCCTTTTAACAGAGTATTTGTCTCTAATGTTAATCTCTTTTTCAGGTGGATTAAAACGACGACGATGAGTAGGATTACCAATAATAAGCCACCAATGACCAGTCCGACAATAAGTCCAATGTTTGATGTTTGTGGTGGAGGGACAACGACCACAGACATTGTATTAGTTGAGAATACCTTTCCTGCAAGATTGCAGACTGCGCATGCGTAGTCGCCCGCATCGACAGGGGTGACAGAGTCTCTCTCGTACGTTCTGTTGGCTTTTGCTGGGATAACAGTTTCGTTGTAAAGCCATGAATAACCTGGCTCGGGGGTTTCGTCTGCGTTACAGAGCAGCCACAGCGCACTGCCGTATTTGATACTCATAACGCCTGCCTGACTATCGCCGCTTACTCTGACTTCTCCAATGTAAATAACATTGAGCCGAACATCGGCAGACAGTGACTGGAATGATTCGTGGATGTCAACATATCAGGGAAGTATTTTATCGTGATCATCAGCGGTAAACGTACGCGTTAGTTTGCTGTACGTCGTTATAGTTCCATCAACTTCACTGACATGTGAAGTATTAGCTCCGTCTACAGATGTATCACCAAGCTTCCATGTTACTGTTCCTCCCGAAAAGCTTTTACCTGTAGTGCAGCTAACCTCAAGGGATCCTGCAAGTATCGTCATATTACCGTCTACATTATTACCCCTATCGTCATTGTAGCATTCCTGGCTGGCACTAACACGGTCACAATCAACTTGTTACTCGACATGTATGCTCCAAACACACTAGTTGCTATACACGCATACAATCCTCTGTGTTTAAACTCGACTCGCTCGATCACCACCTCGTCGTATGCAGCTTGTATCTTCTGGTCGTCGTGCAACCACGTGTAAGATGGTTGGGGATAGCCGTCAGCATTGCAGCGTAGAATCAGCTTCTCTGCCTCGATCATAATGACGTCATCATCACTGGAGTTGTTACTGCTGATGATGGTCACGGTGTCTGCCATGTACAAAATCTCGGTTAACACTTCTTCGGGTAAACGTTGGTGAATAAAGATATGACAACGAAGTTCTTTGTCAATATCTTCCGTTGAAAACCTGTAACTCATTATACTTTTTGTTGTAAATGTCTTGTTTCTTGAACCCGCTTCCTCTGTTTGACTGGAGTCGGCCGTAATATCATCCTCATTCAGCCACCAGGTGACGCTAGCTGCTGGATTACTGCTGTCTGATACACACGAGAACTGTAGCGTTCTATCCGGTGATGAAGAGCTGTCTATAAGAGACATGGCAACCGCCTGTGATGGCACAAGCACAGTTAGATGCATATCATTAGAGACGGCATCCTGCGATACACAACAGAAATCTGCGTCATCTTTCTCAACTGTCAAGTCAGATATTAGCAAGCCAAAGTTTCCTGTGTCGTACCTGTTGTCGTCAATGTAGAAATATCTTTCGAAGCTTTCTAGGACTTGCTTCATATTACAGGCGATTCATACCTGGATTCTCTACTATAGCAACGCCTCTGTCGCAGCTGGCGAAAAAAGAGTTAAGTTTAGATGGGGAGAGGAAGAGGAAAGAGCGTTCGGCCAACTCAAGCGATCGCTCACCTCTGCGCCGATATTAGCTTACCTTACTGGATACGGATGCAAGCAATACATGCTTAGGAGCTGTGTTGTCGCAAATTCAGAATGGCGAAGAGAAGGTAGTAGCATACGCCAGTCGGACCCTGAACCACTCGCAGAGGAGATACTGTACAACCAAGAAAGAATTGTTAGCCGTAGTGGTATTTGTCAAACAGTACCACCATTATCTAGGGGGAAGACTATTTAAGATAAGAACCGATCATGCATCGTTGACTTGGTTGGTCAATTTCAAATTCGGAATGGTGGCACGATGGATAGCATCATTAGATACGTACGACTTTGAAATTGAGCACCGGAAAAGACAGAATCACCAGAATGCGGTTGCGTTGTCACGTAAGACGTAGGGAAATGCCCTAAAGAAAACTGCCCAGATAGCAGGCATGGAATGATGGGAGAGGATACCCGACCAACGATAGAGATGCACTCAGGGGAAGAGGAAGAAGGCGAAGAAGACGAAGAAAGTAGTAAAGATGCTGTAGTGGGGGAACAGAGGATTCCACATGGAGAGATGAACCACCTTGTCGTAATGGAAGGAGAGACGATTCTTCATGTGAGGATAAAGAGCAGCGTGGCCAGGTGTTGGTAGTGACCGAGGGGGGTCAGGAGCAAGAGAATCGCCGAGAGAATCCTGAGGATCAGGGGGAGGACCATGATGAAAATATGAATATAAAATAAGAAAATATTAGGAGATTACAGAATAAGGACCCTGTGATTGTCTTCTTCAATGAACAAAAAGAAGCGGCGTTGGACAGACCTGAGTTTGTAGAAATTGCAGGAATAGGATCGGATGCAAACGCGTACTGGGGGCAGTGGAATCAATTACAAGTTTAGGAAGGTAAATTATATAGACGATGGGAGACGCCAGTCACGCCGACTCATCCCATACTTCAGCTGGTAATACCTAAGGAATTGCAAAAAGAAATATTTCAGCAATTGCATTACCATCGTACAGCAGGACACCAAGAAGAGAAACGGAGTAGATCCAGCATTCCGCAACGGTTCTACTGGCCACACTACACGAAGGATATCAAGAGATGGTGCCATGCATTACTGCACTGTCTGTGCTCGGAGGAAACATGAAAAAGGGTTGAAAAGGGGATGGTTAAAACAGTCGGAAGTAGGAGCTCCATTTGAACGGGTGGCCATCGACATCATGGGACCGCTAGAAGAACCCCAGAAAGGGAGGTGACACTCCTGGACCTCCCGTTTGCCTGGAGCATAAAGCCAGCTGAGGACCAAAAGAAGTCAACAATAGGCATGGTCGCACCAATAGGCACGAACGGCGGACCGCGGCAGGATTCGATAGAGAGAAAGGAAAAGAGTAACAGAAGAATAATGGAGAAGCGGCAGCAGTTGAAGAAGGGTATAAAAGCAGAGGGGGACAAAGAATTCTAATGGGGACAGCTGAAGAAGATACAGTCTGAGCGAGTCGTCTAGCGAAGATGGCCCCGCGTTGCTGACGGCCGACGTCGGCGTCGAGAAGCACGAGCTGTCGGCGGAAGTGAACGATAACGAGCACGGCGCGCGGCAGTCGTGAGAGGCGGCACGTCTGCTCGGCGAGCTGTCGCCGGGGCGACGTCGTCGCATGCACCCCTCTCTCTTTCTCACGAATCTCGGTCGTTTTTCTGTTGCGTCGCGTCGCACGCGCGTCGACATGGGGTTGCGTTCGCGCGCGCGCGTGGGAAGAATCCGCGGAGGAAAAAGACAGATGGATGCCGTGTGAGCAAGACCGACGGTGGATTTTTCGCGGGAGCGAATTTTTGCTCGTGCGCGAGGCACGCCGAGATGTGGCTTTTGCCGTGGGCTCGACAGATACTCTAGGCATGCGCTAACACAGGTCTATCACTATACTGTGCTGTAATAAAATTTGAGATAATTAGAGAGGTTATGACTGGTGAATATAGGCCTACTCTCTAAATGTACTCTCTAAATGAAATGAATGATATCAACAAGATACTATCTAATTTAATTAATAGCGACTATAGAATGATATGCAGGTGTATATATCATTTGGACACAAATCGCCCTCTGGAGCCTACTGGCTGATTTTTATCTCATTCGCATTAAGTAAGCCAGCTAGAGCTCTTTTATCGTTATTATAGAAAGAAATGATATCATCATTCATATCAGGCTACAGCGAGGAATATTTGCTTTACATTTTTTTTATAACTTAAACAAAAATATTCTTCCATTTTAGTAGATACTATAGGCATGTGCAAAAAGAAGCGTAGACAGTTTATGATTTATTAAAATGACAGGTGGGTTTGTGTTTTCTAAATTAAACAGATAATTTCTGAATGTTGAACACGTATAGCCATCTATTGGCTTATTTAAATTTTATTTGTGTTGCGCCAGCCAGGGTAGGCACTATCCCATCATTAATAAAGACAGCCAAAAATAATTTAATTGAATTACTCGAGATTGAACACTCATTGACCTGACATCATTATATTTATTCAAATAAATTTAATAAAACTTAAGCGCATTCAGTACACATAACAAAACCTAAACATAAAACCATCTTCTAAGTAGAAATAAATTCGTACAACAACTATAATGTTACTAGTGCCAAGAGCAAATAATGGACATTTGGATCATGTGGATATTTATGCTCCTATTCAACAACTATTTATACTAGAACTATTTATACATATGAGCATATAGATGGGTGCATGATATCAGCCATTATCAACTCACTTTTCTAGCGTTTATCGGACAACACGTTAGAGAAAGAATATAAAATCGCCTAATACCATAACCAAACACAATATACCTACGGTACAATATAGCACCGATATATCCCCCATCACACAGTTAGCATGCGGTTACAACAAGGTGCATTAAGTACGCACTCAAAATTACAAAATATTTAAATATATTTGTATATAATTGTAACATAATAAGTGTTTACACATAAAAAAAAATTCTATAGTGTTACTAACAGGTTGAAGACCTCCAAATGTCACTGGCAGCAAAACTACCCTAACACCCGCTTTCGGTATAAAACATAAATGTTACTATTACAAATGATAGTAATATTTTACATGGCACACTCTATATACATACATGCATACATACATATATATACACACACACACACACACACACACACACACACACACACACACACACACACACGCGCGCGCGCGCAAACCATCAAACGCACACTTTCAGGTGAAGTCCCAAACAATTTGTTCCAATAAAACCATAACCATAACATAATAACCATATTCACCAACCAACCAACCAACCAACCAACCAACCAACCATAACCATAACCATAACATAATAAAAAAAATTATTATGTACTCTTGGGATTATGCAATGCAAGCTGCAGATTCACCATCTAACCACCCCTTCTACCTTAGGTTAACAACGTGGAAAAGTTTGAGGTAACGAACAGTACACACTTACACACATGTACACACGCACGTACGCACGCACGCACGCACGCACGCACGCACGCACGCACGCAAGTTTCGCTGATAAGGGCGCCATCTACAGAGAAGAGGCGTGGATATGCAGGGGAATAACCAGTAGAACGGGGAATCACCGGCAGAACGGGGAATCACCGGCAGAACGGGGAATCACCGGCAGAACGGGGGATCGCCGAGGTAGAACGGGGAATCACCGGCAGAACGGGGAACCTACAATAACTGTTATATGTACTTACGATAATTGTTATATATACTCGCAGTAATCACTAAATATTCTACTCTCGTGTAATTAGGAGTTGATCAATTAATAAACTCCTGGTGTAATGTTAATTCTTGCGTACTATAGAATCATATCAAAAGCTCATTATCTACAGAAGAAATGCGTAATTAAATTCATCATGGGTAAACCGAAAGTAGTAGACGTTGAAATTCCAACGTGTTAGCGTCACGTACTCTTTCCGTAATTATGATCTTTCTTGTATGTACGCACGCGTTGCTCTAACCTTGCAGAGTTTCTACGCGCTATGAGGCGTCTGCTCACCTATGGTCGGTACGTCTGCGTCGTGCTGGGCGTCTGCTTCCACTTCTACAGCATCATTGGCTACTTCGCCTTCCTGCCAAAGTACCTCGAGTCGTACTTCGGCACGACGACGGCCGTCTCAAACATCGTCGAGAAGATCTCAGCTCTGACGTCATAGGACGTCGCGCACCGATTCTGTGGAATGCACCACTAGCACTGACTTGCGGGTCTTTGCTACGTTTTGTCATGCGAGTTCTTCAAGCAGGACTTGAGAAAGATGAGGGCAGTGTAGCGAATTCGACCCGCCGTGCAACGTACACTATAGCATGCGTCAGCATTACTTCAACCTTAAAGACGTACGGCTTCGTAGCCACGTGGGCTAGCAGCGGATTGGAAAGGAAAGCCATGCTGGACCACTTGACCTATAGTTTAATTGGACGGGACTCCTGCAGGTCACACGTAGGGGTTCCATGGCTGTGACCACGTGATGTCTCACGGCTGTATATAAGCTGCCGCATCCAGCTCCAAAGCAACACAAAGCCAGCTTGGCTTAGTCAGGAAAGCTCGCACCCTCACACTGCTCTTTAGCTGCTGGTGGCTTGTCCGCCCTGCTAGCTGACCATGTAGGGTGTAGCGGAGCTCAGTCGAAAGTCTACGCCCGGACACAACGCAGGACGAGGATCACGCCGCTAGCTGCCTCTTTCCTGACTACAGAACACACCACGCAGGACGATGATCACGCCGCTCGCTGCCTCCTTCCTGACTACAGAACACACCACGCAGGACGAGGGTCACGCCGCTTGCTGCCTCCTTCCTGACTACAGAACACACAACGCAAGGCAAGGAACACACCGCTTGGTGAGCATTAGCAATAAAGCTTTCACCCTCCCACTGATCTTTAGCTGTTGGTGGCTTGCCCGCCTTGCTAGCTGATCATGTCGGGTGTAGCCGATTAGCTAAGCACGGCTCATTGCTGTATTCGCGCCTTCAGCACAAAATAACGTATAATCACGGGGTGTGTTTTATCTGCCGCTGGCCTGATGGTCAACAGTGTGTAATAAAAGCCCCGGCACCCGGTGTGCACACCGTTACGTTGTCGTTGCGTCTCATGAATTACGTGTGGATTCCGTTAGTCCAGTGGTCGTTCCTGTCAATGAATTATACCCGGGCCGAACATTAGGCCCGGGATAACGTCTTGTCGGCAAAAAGGCAAGTTTGTTACATATATAATTATCATATATATAGATATATATTCTATATATTTTGCTAATGCGCTGTATGCGCATATTATAAGGAACACGGGAGAAGCCAGTGTCCGCGCCCGCGCTAGGTCCTCATACGAGGGTGTCCAGCCGACCAAATTTTTATGACATGGACGAGCTCACAGTAGGTATATCTATGCATTTTTCTGCGAGAACATGCCGATTAATAAATAATATTATATATTAAATATTATCAGGAGTGAATAATAAAGAATCTCTATTATTCACTCCTGATATTATTATATATTATTATACTATATATAGATATAATATATTCTATTTATTTTGCTGCGAGAATATGCCAATTAATAAAACTCTTTGACTAGTGCGCTATATGCGCATAACAATGATATAATCAACACGAGACAAGCCAGTGTCCGCGCCCGCGCTAGGTCCTCATACGAGGGTGTCCAGGCGACCGTCAATTACGGTGACGCCAATGCTGCCAGCATAAAGCAACAGGTTAGTTTGTGGAGTACTCGTTGTGCTCAGCGCAGGGTTAAAACCCCTGTTAGAACTAACGTATTGTAATGAATCAGTGTGGAAAGAGCATACAGTGGGGGGTAGAATAGGTTTGGGTTTACCAGTAGAGCCATGACAACCGCCTTCGTCGTTATTTTGTGGTTCGTCGGACCAGGCTCGTTGGCTTGTTCTTTCACTTGGTCGCGGATTCCCTTGTTCGTAACGACTTG
>NW_014579159.1:23020-24993 GCF_000485595.1 Priapulus caudatus
AAGCCGAACATCGACTGACAGTGACTGGAATGATTCGTGGATGTCAACATGACAGGTAAGTATTTTGTCGTGATCATCAGCGGTAAACGTACGCGTCAGCTTGCTGTACGTCGTTATCGTTCCATCAACTTCACTAACATATGAAGTATTAGCTCCGTCTACAGATGTATCACCAAGCTTCCATGTTACCGTTCCTCCCGGAAAGCTTTTACCTGTAGTGCAGCTAACCTCAAGGGATCCAGCAAGTATCGTCATATTACCGTCTACATTATTACCGTCTATCGTCATTGTGACATTCCTTGCTGGCACTAACACGGTCACAATCAACTTGTTACTCGACATGTATGCTCCAAACACACTAATTGCTGTACACGCGTACAATCCTCTGTGTTTAAACTCGACTCGTTCGATCACCACCTCGTCGCCTGCAGCTTGTATCTCCTGGTCGTCGTGCAACCACGAGTAAGATGGTTTTGGATAGCCGTCAGCATTGCAGTGTAGAATCAGCTTCTTTGCCTCGATAATAATGACGTCATCATCACTGGAGTTGTTGCTGCTGATGATGGTCACGGTGTCTGCCATGTACAAAATCTCGGTTAACACTTCTTCGGGTAAACGTTGGTGAATGAAGATATTACAACGAAGTTCTTTGTCAATATCTTCCGTTGAAAACTTGTGACTCAGGATACTTTTTGTTGTAAATGTCTTGTTTCTTGAACCCGCTTCCTTTGTTTGATTGGAGTCGGCCGTAATCTCATCACCATTCAGCCACCAGGTAGCGCTAGCTGCTGGATTACTGCTGTCTGATACACACGAGAACTGTAGCGTTCTATCCGGTGATGAAGAGCTGTCTATAAGAGACATGACAACCGACTGCGGTGGCACAAGCACAGTTAGATGACTCTTGTTAGATGAAGGCCCGCCACCCGGCGCGACTTCGACTTGCTGCCATTCACAATAGAACTCTGCGTCATCTTTCTCAACTGTCAAGTTAGATATTAGCAAACTAAAGTTTCCTGTGTCGTACCTGTTGTCGTTAATGTAGAAATATCTTTTTTCATTAGTAGGGCTTAAGTAGGAACTGTCACGGTACCAATCAACAAAAATGGGTAAATCTTCCATGGAATTGAAACTAATGTCAATCGTGCAGTGCACCGTAACATTGGTACCTTCAACTGCCTCCGTGTCATATGGTTCCTGCAGGAACTGTGTCCTAACTACCAATAAGGTTGAGCACAATACACACACCGCAACCAGCTTCACTGCTGCCATTGTTAATCCTGCCCGCGTGATGAAATAACTGACGCCCACGCGTTTATCCGTTTACGAGCTGCTGTATCCGAGCTTATATGCTAAAATCCATATCAACTAACCAAAAATCGGTTGACTAACTAATTTCGGTTTGATGGTAGGCACCGAGTGATTCATACGACAAGACGACATGAAAACAAGACGAAGATTCAAGGTTCAATCAGCATCGGTTGGTTGATTGGTTAGGTGGTTTTAGCATGCACGCGAAGGTATATAAACATTTCCTAATTCTAAAATGAAGATAGGTTCAATGACGTCAAAGCGAGAACCGGGCTACAGCTGATAACAAGAAAGAGAGATCTGAAGATGGCGAACGACGAAGCAGTGGATAGTCCTGGAGAAACTGCTGTCCATCTAGAGATCGCCGAGCAAATCTACAATAAGAAAACAATGGTTATTGCACAATTAGAGGATTTGGATGGGATATTGGGACTCGACTTTCTCGTCCCAAACAATGCTATCCTGAACATTACTACATGCAGGAATGCTATCACTCGATGGGAGAGAGATTCAAGGATTTTGGACAGGTTGGGAGAATGATAGACCAGTATACGTGGATGAAACGACAACGCTGAGGCCAGGAAAAAGATACAGAATCCCTGGTCTGTACGCGGCCATGATACCGAGGCTCGCCGAGGATTGACACTTTGTGTCTTCCAATC
>NW_014579159.1:31601-41465 GCF_000485595.1 Priapulus caudatus
ACTGGTAAGAGCCGTTTGATGTAGACTTGTCCCGGCGTCAAGCTTGCTCTGTTTGTGCTGAAGAACTGCTTGTGCTAGTACAAATACTGGGGCCGCGAACCCGTCTACGTTTCATGCAGGAACGCTACGATGTGATCGGCGATGTGCAGCGTAGTCACTTCAAGTCGACATGAGTGTTGCTACGCTGCTAATCGGCGCTAAAGTAGTCGCCGATAGTAAAATCGTAGACCGACCTGAGCGGGCCTTTATATGTACTTACTATAACTATTATATATACTCGCAGTAATCACTACATATTCTACACTCCTGTAATTAGGAGTCGATCAATTGATAGACTCCTGGTGTAATGATAATTCCTGCGTACTATAGAATAATATCAAAAGCTCATAATCTACAGAAGAAATGCGTAATTAAATTCATCATGGGTAAACCGAAAGTAGTAGACGTTGAAATTGCAACGTTTTAGCGTCACGTACTCTTTCCGTAATTATGATCTTTCTCGTATGTACGCACGCGTTGCTTTAACCTTGCAGAGTTTCTACGCGCTATGAGGCGTCTGCTCACCAACGGTCTGTACATCTGCGTCGTGCTGGGCGTCTGCTTCCAGTTCTACAGCATCATTGGCTACTTCGCCTTCCTGCCAAAGTTCCTTGAGTCGTACTTCGGCACGACGACGGCCGTCTCGAACATCGTCGTGGGTGCGTACTGGTGCGGGGGCGCCACCGTCGGTTAATTTTTGCGCCGCGCGAGTGGATGTTGTTAGTGTTTCGAACGCTGATCTCAGATCTTGCCATCTTATATATATGCACCTTACATCGCACGTGTTTGCCCTTATGTGTCGCATACAACCTCAACCTACGTGGCCTCCTTTGCCTACAACCAAATCCCCTACGTGACTACAATTGCCTACAACTGGCACCCAACTTGACTATAACCTTGCCTACAACTAACGCCCTACGTGACTACCCTTGCATCCCTACAACTAACGTCTTACGTGACTACATTTGCCTACAACCAACGCCCTACGTGTTTACCCTTGCCTACAACTGGCACCCTACTTGACTACCCTTGCCTACAACTAACATTCTACGTGACTACCCTTGCCTACAACTGGCACCCTACTTGACTACCCTTGCCTACAACTAACACCCTACTTGACTACCCTTGCCTACAACTAACACCCTACTTGACTACCCTTGCCTACAACCTCCACCTTACTAGACTACCCGTGTGCACGTTCTGCCACCCTACGTGACTACATTTGCCTACAACTAGCACCCTACATGTTTACCCTTGCCTACAACCTCTACCTTACTAGACTACCCGTGTGTACGTTCTGCCACCCTTCGTGACTACATTTGCCTACAACTAGCACCCTACGTGTTTACCCTTGCCTACAACCTCCACCTTACTAGACTACCCGTGTGCACGTTCTGCCACCCTACGCACTATGGATAGCTTACGTAACTATATTCAGCCTGTTCTGCTAGCATCTATGACAAATACGACATACGCATACACGCTCTCCTATGACACTATTGTTATAGAAAGATTCTTCCCATAACAAATATTGTTGCGTAGCATTCTCGCCTATATACGCTGGCTTCGTCGTTCACACCGTCGTTCTCTTACTCTCTCGTTAACACACAGCTACGAACTCTCGCAGGACTGCAACACGGACTGTGGATGCAACGTGGAGAAATACGCGCCGGTGTGCGCGTCGAACGGCGTCACCTACTTTTCTCCCTGCCAGGCAGGCTACACACTCGGGGACGCCAAGGTAGTGATCTGTGTGTAGTGTCTGGTGTCTGTGTGTATCGCTCGCGCTCCGCAAGGGGAAGGTGGTTGGCGTAGATTTATAAAGAACAGTTCTGCTAGCATCTATGACAAATACGACATACGAATAATGCGCTCTCCTATGTACACTATTTGTCAGATTCTTCCTATAACAATTATTGTTGTATGTGTTGTGCGCATCATATAGAAGTTTAGGAGTGCTATTATGAACGCAAGTAGTGAATTTCAGCTGTAAAGCGGAACGAAGTTGACTCGCCATTATTTGTTATAGGAAGAATCTTCCTATGACAAATAGTGTCATAGGAAAGCGTATATGCGTATGTCGTATTAGTCATAGATGCTATAGCAGAACATGTTACTATATATTGCAGGTATAATCGGCTGCGTGACGCCCAGTATCGGGCTGCTGCTGGGCGGATGAGATACTTTTTGTTGTAAATGTCTTGTTTCTTGAACCCGCTTCCTCTGTTTGACTGGAGTCGGCCGTAATCTCATCACCATTCAGCCACCAGGTAGCGCTAGCTGCTGGATTACTGCTGTCTGACACACACGAGAACTGTAGCGGTCTATCCGGTGATGAAGAGCTGTCTATAAGAGACATGACAACCGACTGCGGTGGCACAACCACAGTTAGATGACCCTTGTTAGATGAAGGCCCGCCACCCGGCGCGACTTCGACTTGCTGCCATTCACAATAGAACTCTGCATCATCTTTCTCAACTGTCAAGTTAGATATTAGCAAACTAAAGTTTCCTGTGTCGTGCCTGTTGTCGTTAATGTAGCTATATCTTTTTTCATTAGTAGGACTTAAGTAGGAACTGTCACGGTACCAATCAAGGAAAATTGGTCCATCTTCCACGGAATTAAAACTAAGGTCAATCGTGCAGTGCACCGTAACACTGGTACCTTCAACTGCCTCCGTGTCATATGGTTCCTGCAGAAACTGTGTCTCCACCACCAATAAGTTTAAGCACAATACACACACCGGAACCAGCTTCACTGCTGCCATTGTTAATCCTGCCCGCGTGATTAAATAACTGACGCCTGAATCGGTTGGCTGATTGGTTAGTTGGTTTTAGCATGCACGCAAAAGTATATAAACATTTCCTAATTCTAAAATGAAGATAGGTTCAACGCCATCAAAGCGAGTACCGGGCTACAGCTGATAACAAGAAAGAGAGATCTGAAGATGGCGAACGACGAAGCAATAGATAGTCCTGGAGAAACTGCTGTCCATCTAGAGATCGCCGAGCAAACCTACAATAAGAAAACAATGTTTATTGCACAATTAGAGGATTTGGATAGGATATTGGGACTCGACTTTCCCGTCCCAAACAATGCTATCCTAAACATTACTACAGGAATTCTATCACTCGATGGGAGAAAGATTCAATAATTTTGGACAGGTTGGGAGAATGGTAGACCAGTATACGTGAATGAAACGACAACGCTGAGGCCAGGAAAAAGATACAGAATCCCTGGATGGACTTATGCTGACGATAAGCTATCCAAAGGAAAGCAGGTAAGGCTAGTGCTTATCCCAGAATTTCAGAAGCTGTAGACACAGGGGATTCGGGTGGAGCAGACGGTACTCCCAATGGATGTGATGAATGTACCCTTGGTTATTGCCCACACCGGAGAAAAGCCTACCCTGTTGTTGGAGGATCAACAAGTGAAGGAATTCAAACCAGTGGAGGAGAGTGGACAGTAGTTGGTGATCCGCGCTCAGCGGGCAGGATCAACACCTTACATGCGACGCTTCTCTGGTATCCGGTCTCTCATCTGGATAGGGTAGATGGAAGACTGAGACCGGAGCAGCGAAGTAAAGTAGCTGAGACACTACATAGCTATCAAGATATATTCGCGGGCATTATATTTACAAGTAGAATATAGGTGAGAAGAACTATGAGAGGGAGATAAGAATGAGGAAAAAACGGACAAACGCTAGTAAGAACTCATATTATTGTTATATCAGTATTATTTGGTTGCGATATTTTTATATACTGTTACTCAGTCTCAGGAAACGAGCTACCTCTCGATAAATAGATATATCTAAATGGATATAATATATCATTAGCAGGAAATGATGCTAAATACAGGAAATATTTATATCTTTGGTATACTGTTAAGACTCAATAATTATAGTAAATATCTTTATATAAAACAAAAGGGACTTCGAGGTTTCATTTCGCGGACACGTTGGGGAAGACAAAGGCGTATCCGAGGGCGGATACTAATAGAAGTTGGGGGGAGTTGTGGAGATTTCGGGGGGGGGGGTGTAACTCACATGAGCAGTAAACTAGATCATGATAGATCGTTTGAACTCACAGTATAGATAGAATAACCATATATTGACTAAAGACAGGATATAATATAGACATCACATACATATAACGATCAACACCTGGGCGCAGCCATCTTGGATCATACGGATGGGGTCTAGGGAGAACAAGGGAGGTAAGCGAAAACGCAATATATAGAGTGTTTAGGGGGGTTTTGTTTATTCTTAGTGACGTTTTTTTGCTATTATTGACGAATTACGCGGTATGTTAATTGTAGAGCCGCGCCACCTATAGATGCGCGGGAAACTATGCTTTGTTAATGGTGTTCCTACAAATTCGGGTGTTGAACGAGTCGTGGGACAAACAGTGATAGGTTTTTTGGTTCAAACAGAAGCGACAGTCCCTCAAATAGAGGTGAGTTAGAGATTACATATTGTAGATCGAAGTAATCATGGCTATTGTGCCGTCGTACAATTCTATAGTTATAGTAGAGAGTAAAATGAATATAGCAATTTTCAATGGCAGAATTTTCAGTGACTTTGCCGCCATGGTAAAGGTGTATTTACCTGCCGATCATATTTGGTTGAGATATCATGACGATAAAATAAGACCTCTAGGCTTAACTTACTCTGAGGTAGCTGATGCATTGCATATGCCTTCTTGAGGTATCTGTGCATGTGGTTTTGGTTGTCAGTTTGATGGCACAGAAGTCGCACCATTCCAAGAGCGGCCACTTACCACCCTCCAGACCTACAAATACTTATTTACTTCCGTCATACTTACGCGACCAACGCGAGCACATCACGGTTACTCCTGGGGTTTTATGTTTGAGTAGAAATGAGTAGTTGTTTGATGTGCACTTAGCTATTGGTGACTTGGACATGAGTTACTGTATGGGTTAGTGTTCGTAATTTTGTTTGTTGCAGTTTACGTGTAAAGTATATAGAAGAAACGTACAAGTACGCGGCTGTAGACAAAACCCAGGATCTACTGACTGTATGTAGTGAATGCAACAATCAACAGAAAAAAAACAAAAAACTCAAAAAAAAAAAAAAAAAAAAACGGGTATCTGCTAAGTCTTATTCAAGTGATGTTAAATAGAGTATATAATCAACGCGTTTATGTACTATTACATCAGATTAATATACGAGGAATTTGCATAGAGATGAATAGTCTAGGTTCGTGGAAAGAGAAGAAGTAATTTACCTTAGAAACGAAGTTGGCGCTCTAGCAGGGGAACACGAACCCGCTACAACGCCACGCCGAATCTGCGCTGGCGGATTAGTGTTTTGACCGACCGCCCTCTCCACACCGGCCAACTAGGGGTCGTTTTAGCACCAGCCTCACGAGGTACTACTACAGGGCGCCGACACGACCATCCAACACGAGCTGTTATTTCAAATTCAGGTAAGGTAGGAAGAAGACCAGGAAGGAGAAGAAGCACCAGGAACACGCACTCTTCTAGCCCACCTCCCCCAGGGAGCCACAGACAGAGCCGAACACTAACAGAGCAGAACACCGGGGCTTCTTCCGCCAGCGTCAACGTAAGACCCACCCTAAACCGGTAGAGGACGACATACACCAACACGGAGCGACACCGCCAACACACCGCCAGTGGATTCCGGTCACACGCCTTAACCAGGAGCCGACTCACCAGCGAGACACCAAATTGGAGCTCCACCCTCAGGTCTACCGCCGCAACGACAGAGGACGACTCCGTCACACGGTCCCCAACCGGCGGACGCAGGACGACGCACCCAAACGAAAGCAGGCAAACGCGTTAATTGTTTAATATTAGATTTCCAGTCGGCTTAGTATTTAAACCAACGTTAAAAGCAGCTTCACGCTGCAGCTGATAATCGTCGATAACGCAAACCAGATAACGCAAGACTAAGTCATGTCGTAAGGGTAGCCATATACGAGCTAAATACCAGATCGCGCGCATATCACGAATCCCCAGAATTATTCTCGATTTACCATAAATCTATAACTTACCGTGCATATTAAGTTGATCAAATAGAGCAGATCGGATTATTACCTTAATCGCAGTACGTCTGAACTTGTCTGTTCCTATCCCGTCGGTCAGACTCCGCAACCCAATTTCATCATGACTGTGTTTTACTGTGTGTGAAACAACAGTTTAGAGGGGCGTCTATAGGGCGGCAGGCTGATAACATCGGACAGAAATTAATTGAAAATACTCCACGGACTGTTACTCGCGCTCACCCAACATACAATTTATTCATGTTAAATGTCACTTTTCCTTCGTTTCCAATACACAAAAGTGAGCCCGACCCGGAACACCATAGCTACGCCACGTTGCTGAAGGGTGTCTGTCTAATCCAAAGACGGGCGTGGAGGGAACAGTCCCACGTGATACAGTTGACGTATACTTCAAAATCACTTACTCATCAGGTTAACCCTAAAACTCAAGACAGCCTCCAAGCGATAACCCTAACACAGAATAAATATATATACTCGGGAGCGCTAATATATAGGGGGTTGATCTTCACAAGAATTAATCTAATGGTGTGGGGGACAGATATATGATGCAAAAACTCTAAACCTTACACCCTAACTAAACCCCTAACGCCAAACCCCACCCCAACCCTAAACCTAACCCCTACGCCCTAATCCTACCCTAAACGCCTGGGAACCTAATCTAATACGGGAATACTAATACTAATAAACTAATACTGAAGTACTCATACGGCTCAATACTACAGTACTAATACTGAATAATACTTGAATCTAACATACTTAATACCTAGTGGCCTGCCACGCTGCGCGTGTCCCCTCCAGCCGGGGGAGTCAGCATTTACCCTTGCTGCATGGGCAAGCAGATTCACACAAAAGACCGCAAATTTTTACTTTCTAATGCTCTTCTAGACCGTCACCGAGGCCATCTGAACATGTGCTGCACTAATGCAAATCTATTGCACTCTAGTGCTGATTTGTGCAAACAAAATGCGAAAAAAAAACGCATTTTCTAGAGACGATATCCTAGTGCAACACGGTGTACAATTTGTGCGACGGCTTACTCTATTGTATTTCTACACGTGTAGGAGGTTGAAGTAGGGCGGAGGTACGGAATCGACTTGAAAATTGTAGATGTATAACCTAGAGGTCCGTTCCCTTAAAAAGGCTACCCGAAAATTTCGGCAAGGTGGCAAGGATTTCACTTGCGGTAAGTATGACTCTCTGGAGAAGTGAGCCCGCAAAAACACAGAAATTACATGAGGCAAATTCATTGGTCGGCGCATCCAAGTTGTGATGAAGCGCATCGTTATGGTGAATTTGGCAACAACAATTAGTTAAGATAGTTTTGCATACTGTTAGTGTTTAGGAGTCGCCAGAAAAAAGTGGAAACGAGGATAATTATCTAGTTTAATCTGGTACCAAATGAGTGTAAATTAGTGTATTTAATGTAGATAATGGTGTTAAATAACAATGTACACGATTATGTACATGTTTACATAAAATACAATGTTAAATTATCATGTTGAACCATTCATAATGTCTAAAAAACCATGCTAGAGACTTCATAACTGATTGTGGGTCATTAACATAAAACCAATTAATTCTATTTCTTTGGCAGAAAAGCTCTCCTTCACCTAGTTCTTCAAGCGTTAAGGTTGAAGGTGTTTTGGAGCGAACATAGAAGGGCGTCCAACAGCGGCGACCTAAAATAAGGCATCGAACAGAATTAATTAAAAGATAACTCACACTGTTACTGCGCTTACCCAAACAAACACTTTTATTCATCGTTAAAAGGTAACTACAGATTCGTGGGTCTATGCTCCGGCTTCGAAACTCCTTGCCGGGGAGGGCTCTATGATCGAAATTTCTACAGATAGTCGGATTCAGGGTGTTCATACACAAAATGGCCGAACGCGGCAATCGATGCTAATTAAGGCCACTCTCTGGAAAGGCACAGGAATGTACACAACCAAGAGTGCAATTGTTACTTTCTACGTGCTTTCTAGAGCGTCCTACGAGGCGGATCTAACTTGCGCTGGTGATACTGCAAATTTTGATGCTCTAGTCGCTGAATTTCTTCGGGAAAAAAAATGCGAAATAAGTGCAATTTGTCGGTAGAGAAGATATACGGTGGCGAACGGTGAAACACGCGCGCGGGGCTGGGTTGTTGTGATTATTTGCGGGAAAGCGTTACTCTTGTATTCCTTCTTCATGAGGGCAGCGGATCGACTTGAAATTTTATAATAGAATAGATCTTCAGTGCCTAATCAGGCCAAAAAACGGGCCCTGATAACTTGGGAAGTGTGGCAAATTATTTAGGACCCGCAAATCTAACAACAGCCAAGAGGAATTAAAAGCAAGAAGATTCTAAGCTAACCTGATGTTTTCAACACCAACTAGAATAATATTCTCTTGATCTGGCTACATATCTTTGGCCCAAATTATAACTCGTGGTATCCTTTAGAACGCACTTTCCGTCTCCAGCGTCTTTCTCATTTATAAAGAAGTGAATGCCTAAGGGTGTCTCACGGCACATCTGGAGAACTTAGAGTCGATGAAATAACATCAACGAAAAGCACGCGAAAAATGAATAAAACCGTAATAAGTAAGATCACGGGGGAACTGTAACCGCGCGACTTCCCCTGCGGAAGATCTCACTACAGTGGTAAAATTAACTGGACACCCAGCCGGGGTCAGAAATGAGAGAAGGGTACACTCATAGAAGGAGACTGCGCAGGACACACCATCCCATAGGAGCTTGCCTAAGGCTTAAAATCAGGAGAGCTCCGCGGATGGCTGGGGCGCAGGTGGTCGGCAGATGAGACTGCACCAACAGGGCTTCCAGCGTGCGGAGGGACGGCATAGCGCTGAGTATTCTGGTACGATCTTGTGCCAAGGATGCCCTTGGTGATCGACCAAAGGGAAACATTATACTTGTGATGTATGAATGAAGAAGAATCATGAGATTCTAAGTTCCTTATAAGTTGTGACGTGTGGAGGCAACGTACGTGGCTATCTGGGAAATCATAGGGGGTGGTGCTCTAGTATGGTGTTCTCTCGTGATATACGGTGGATTTCTCTAACGGGAAATGCATGCGCAGAACGCGGGAAACCCACGAGCAGCAGACGGGCACACCCACCGCAGAACGGCCGGAAACAACCGACGAGACGGGAATCACCGGGCAGAAACGGGGAATGTACCTGCGAGGGAACGGAAATCACTGTCAGAGACCGGGGAAGCAGCCCGGCAGCAACGGGAATCACGGTCAACACGCGCGCGGAGTTATATGCATCGGCAGAACGGGGAAATCTCGGCAGGAACGGGGAATCACGCGGCAGCCACAGGGAATCACCGCAGAAACGGGGAATCACGGCGAACGGGGAATCACCGGCAGAACGGGGAATCACGGCTGCGCGGGGAATCACGCGGCAGAACGGGGAATGGCACGAAAAAACGAGGGAATCACGCGCAGAGCGGGAATTACCGCAGTAATCACCGTAAACAGTAATGCACGCGAGTAACGAGGCTGTAACATGGTATGTACAGATGTTAAATAGAGTAGTCAGTGGAGCTAGACTAGGGGTTTGTTTTAAGTAATACGTCCGTATCTAGGCACACAGCGTCGCGCGGGGATCTTGTTGTGGCTAGCATTGATGTATTGGAGGGACGAACTTAGTAAACGTGTTTGTAGGTCGGGAGTTTCCTAAGAGTGACTAGTGAAATGGGTGGTGAACAAGCGGGTGCTAGACTGTGGGATTACTGGCCGGTTTTTGGAGAGAAGAGAATTGTGAGGCCAAGAGCGTT
>NW_014579160.1:0-7790 GCF_000485595.1 Priapulus caudatus
AGAGAGAAAGAGAGAGAGAGCGAGAGAGGGGAAGAGGGTTATAACACAATTGATATTAAACATTGTTTAGCGGGCACCCCCGTGTCCGTCGCACCCCACCCACTCCACCCACCCTCACCCGACCTCGCGTGCCCGCTGGGTATCTCACACGTGCCGTTAATTACAGACAAGAAAAGGGCGTGGCACATCTATCCGGCGAGAGGCACGGCCCACCGAATAGTAATGTCTCCACCCCTGCTCCTCCGTCATCCCTGTCAATATTTATCTCGCTTTGATATCAAAATGCGCGCGCGCGCGTCCATTCAGGTGGCCGCATGTTTTATTCATGCAGTCGGTCGTCGGCACGTTGGTATATATATATATATCTAGCTTACCGACGTGGGGGCGTAGCGTGCAGCCGAATGCGGTGATCATGTATGTATATTTATGTATAAAAACAAATGTATACGCGCGTATGCGGAACGAGCGGGTTATAGAGAGCGTGAGCACGGGCTATATTTATACGTATATATTATGTATATATATATATATATCTATATATATATATATATATAGTGTGTGTGTGTGTGTGTGTGTGTGTTGTCGCGCGCGTGGGTGCGGTGCGTGCGTTCGTCGTTCGTGCGGTGCGTGCGTGCCGTGGTGCGTGCTGTGTGTGTATGTCTAAGTGTGCGCGTTGCGTGCGCCGCGCGGTATCTTTCCCTTCTCGTTATCTCCCTCTCTCTTTCTCCTCCGCCCTCTTTGCTCTCCCCCGCTCTCTCACCCACACACAGCACACGCCGAGTTCCTGGCACTTCTATTTATGGTGCGCCGAGCGTTTAAAAATATTGTAATTAACTAAAACCCATACAGTTTAGCGTCGCGAAGCCGCCGGCGGCCATCCTGTATTTAGGCACGTGCCTCGCCCTGGTCATGCTCGTGCCGCGGCGTGCACAGCTTCGTATAGAGATCGTGACGGACAGGTCTTGGACGGAGTCACCCGGGTGTGTGTTGTGTGGTGTGTGTGTTGTGTGTGTGTGTGTGTGTGTTTGTGTGTGTCTTCTCTCTCTCTCCTCTGTGTGTGTGTGGTGTGTTGTGGTTGTGTGTGTGCGTGTGTGTGTGTTGTGGTTGTGTGTTGTGTCTCTCTGTGTGTGTGCTGTTTGTGTGTGTGTGTGTGTGTGTTGTGTGTGTGCTGTGTATTGTTGTCGTGTGTGTGTGTTGTGTGTTTTGTCTCTCTCTCTGTGGTGGTGGTGTGTGGTGTTTGTGTGTGTGTATGTGTGTGTGGTGTGTTTTGTTTGCTTCTCTGTTGGTGTTGGTGATTGTGTGTGTGGTGTGTGTGTGTTGTTATGTGTTGTGTGGTGTGTTGTGTGTGTGTGTGTGTGTTTGTGTATGTGTTGTGTGTGTTGCACTGCGCCCGTGTTGTGCGTCGTATATGCATGCGCTGTTGTGCGTAGGGCTACTTGTTGGCGCGCGTGTGCCGTACTTGTTTGTCTGCATAGGGTATACCGGAGAGAGAGCGAGAGGGAAGAGAGAAGAGAGGGAGAGAGAAAGAAAGAGAAAGAGATAGAGAGAGAGGCGGAGGGAGCTAAACGAGGAAAGGTCAGGGTGGGTGGAAGAGTACGTGGCAGGGGGTGACCGTGAGTTATAACAGTCGCCCACGTAGTACACGTGTTTAATCACGTACGCAGTGCTGCAATTACACACGAGTACATGTTGCTTCTCGACCACAGAGGCCGTGGTGCGTGATAACAAAGGACACCTAACAACAGTTACTGCATACACCGTTCTACGCATTAGCTAGTATATTTTGGTATACACGTTCCTGTGGATTCACCATTTAATGTGAACAGTTGATGACGAGAGCGTATTAAGAAGGTACGCTTCTTAATACGCTCTTATTGATGTGTGTAAACGAGAAATTTATTAGTGGGCATGATGGTTAGGCGTCGTTCGTTGTATATAGTATATAACTAATTGTTATAGGTAGTATGATGATTGAATAAAAACACGTTGTTTTCGTCGTGCGTTCGTTTTTTTTTTTCGTTCGTTCGTACTTTGCCACGTAGGCCTACATCGTGCAGCAAGGCTCGGGGCAGTACCTGAAGAGTGTGCGATTACTGGATAAGCCGTATTTTTCGCGTACAGATATTTTCGCGAATTCAGACTTGACGGGCAATTTCGCGAGTGGTTAAATTCGCGGTCGGTGAATTATGTATTATTCGGTATTATTCGGTATGAATAATTAGCGTGTTGTTATTTTCGCGGTCGGGGACGCGTTCGCGAAATTCGCGAAAATTAAACCACCGCGAAATATACAGCTTATACAGTAGATTGTCATGCGCCCCGCTGCTTACATTGACACTTGTATGCTGACTACTCGTTTCATTTCCTATCACGAAGCTCTATAGTAGGAAGTTATGCGGCGATGATTTAAATAGGTGTGAATATATATCAGTATAATCTCAGTATCATTGTAGCGAGCAATATTATACTTAAAACTATACTTGAATGGTAGTTAATTAAAACGTACTATGTAGATAATTATAGTTATGCGTGGGAAACAGGCGTTCTCATGTACCTCAGCCAGCAGCAAGGACACTGGATGCGCTGTCACTAAATGCTGGCCGTATAACCAAACTAGAGTCGTAGCTTTATAACTGGATTAGCCGCAGCGAAATGGCTTTACGGGCCACAATCACCAACCGGTCGCAAGCGAGAGAAATAACGGTATAATTTGCGACGCATTTGTAATCTTCGTGTCGCCGGGACAAAGGAGATAAGTGTTTATTTCACCTTCTGAGATTACTGTGAGTGTTGGATAAGGTGACCCCTGGCTATCCTGGCTGCGACCTGAGAACCATTGCTGCCACTTGCTGTTTGCTTTCTTCGTGTTTATACTCGATCGCACGGCCCATGGTCCATCGAATCCGTCGTCATAGGAAAACGTTGTTTGTTTCCATATTTCAAACGTGAGCAAACAAGCCGGCATATGATCAGGAGTCTATCAATAGACTCCTGATATGATGCATGGGTGCGTTCACGAATATCTGTGTAAATGTTTGCGATCTTATACCTGGATCACGTCCGATCGCGGCGAAATTGATGTTATTTTGCGCAAATGTAAGAGATGTAAGAATGCGAGGGGGGAGAAATAAATAAGGAAGATAAGAATCTAATCAACGCCATCTTCTCTATTTGTTGAGGATAGTAGAGCTACGGTGGGACTGTATTATACGGTATAGGTGGTTCTTTCATCATATCAGTTAGTTAATTACGAGATATGAGGGCACGAAATTTCACGGCTGGTATATAACAGCTATTGTTATTTTAGCCCATTTTCATTGATTATATAATACTAACTATATATAATAAAACTATTATTATTACTTTAATAATAATTAAAATAAATGATTGTAGATTTAAGAATTTATCATATATAAGTAAAAATCGACACGACTAGTTCTATATAAATGTTTTAGACGAATAATCGCAATAACCACGCTTGGACAATATTATTCGATAACATTCCAGCGATTTTGCTTAATTAGCGTTAATAATTAGTCAATACGAACGCCGTTCGTGTACGGGTCAACGTATGAATTCTTAATTCACCACCTCAAAACACGCACCTGTACATATATTGCAGGAAGCGAAATGCGCCTACACGATCATCGTCATGGCGATATACTGGATGACGGAGGCGCTCCCCCTGGCGGTGACCTCCCTCATCCCAGCCGTGCTGTTCCCGCTGCTCGGCGTGCTGACGTCGCGCAAGGTCGCCATGCAGTATTTGAAGGACACTAACATGCTGTTCCTCGGCGGGTTGGTGATGGCAATAGCTGTCGAGCACAGGAGTTTGCACCGGCGCATCGCTCTCAAGGTGATGACGCTCGTCGGATCGAAGCCACGCTGGTGAGTGCAGCACGCGGTGACCGTATGACAAACACGAGTGGACACCCAACTCTCTCCCGTACAATCTCTCCCATTTCTTTTCTTTCTCTCTTGCATAACAGATATGATGGCAGTGGACCCCGTGATATCCGGTACTGATGCTGCATGGCCTGGGTGAAAGTAACAGCAAGCTATACGAACTGCCCCGCATTCATGGGGACTAGTAGATACTAGTAGATAGTCAGAGCGAGTAAAGCGGGATAAAAGGATAAGGTGCGCCAGCAATAACTGAAGATATTTCCCAATTTCACCAAGTCAAGCTGCCATCGGAAACTGGATTTAGCGTTGTTAAATTCTATGTTAATTTACATTTTTAAGTTTGCGTTGTTTTACTTTAGATATGATGCTATTTTGCCATAAATATTGCTCTTACTGAATCGCAGTCATACGCCGGGGAGATTTGAAGCGAAATTCCAAGGTCAGGTTCCAATATCGCTCGCGAAGGTGACTGGTCGTATGATAAACTGCCAAGTAGCTGGACTCCGGGACGAGACGACACAAGTATGTGGCACAGACAGGCCAGACACCGTCATTTCACTAGTACTTAGCTAGTTTGATATGTGGAGTCTGCAGTAGACAGTGATGTACTAGGTTTTAAAATGCAATAACTGTTGAAAAAAGCTGACGAAATTGGAAGAACTGTGTAAAAATCTCGGCGCAGAACACGCATTTCATCCGCTCTAGAAACGAGGAATGAGAAAATTCCCGATGCCCGTGTGAGAACTAACATAAGACGAGATCATATACACGCTGCATGGGCTGAGGATCGGTGACGAGAAACACTCCTCCGCATCTTATCTTCCCATAACATCGCAACTATGTACCTTTCTCGCCTGAATTCACCTATAATACGCAAAGGTGAGATTGGAAGACACGATAATAAGGTATTTGTATCATCGACTTGCTCCTATGCTGCTAGAGTGGCACACGAGTGTTTACTATGGCGCAATAAACATCACCGCGTGAATCATAAATCCTACCGCAATCAAGAATAAATCCGACATAAATCCGAGAAAATAGCAGAGAATCATGAGAACGAGACGAATGCGCGAAGTATTCTTGCACGCGCGCACACAAATCATCGACATGCGCGCGCCCACATGCACCCACACGCGCGCATCCACATACCACATACACATGCACATGCACACACAATCAATCAAACAAACAAACAAACACACACACACACACACACACAACCACACACACACACACATAGGCACACATGCGCCACGTGTAAACTCGACCCTAAAACATTCAGGTGTACATTGTATTCTAACGGAGTCAATCAGATATTGTTTAACTAATAAACTAATTAGATGCATCCTTCATAGCGATGTCTGAATACTGCAGCCTCATGAGCGTAATAAGCCCGCCATAATACTTTCATTGTATATTAACCTCATATAATGGTTTCCATATATACATAAATATATATATATATATAATATATATAGTATATAACTTCATATAAGGTTTCTATCTGTATATATATATAGATATATATATATAGTATATATATATATATATTGTGTGTATATAAACGCGCAGACAAAACGGTTTATAAATACCCCAGACAAGAGTTTATAATTATATGCTCTTGAGTACACGCACAAATACCCACAATATGCGCACTGAGAAGCCCAACCCAGGAGGATCGGTCAAAGAAAATAATGTCTCTCGATATTAACCTTGGCTCTCGATAACTGAGAGAGGGGTATGCGTTGGGAGGTCACAATTATGCGAGAATAACCACGTGCTCGCACCCGACTACGTCTACACTTATGCAGAACGCGCCCGTGGCCTAGATTCGCACGGGGTCCCGAGCAGAATTATCTGCCAAATACCGAATTTCCGACCCGCCGACGGTACGTGTACGTATCTCTCTCGTCGGCCGGGTTTTGTTGACGTGCGATAGCGGGAACGAGTATACCGCACCGCTCACCGTGCGCACCTCCGTGTGTGTGTGTCGCACAGTATACTCGCACCACACCGCAATTTACTTCTACGCTGATGACGCGTCTGAGCTGAACGCTTGCGCGGAGAACTTGGTTTTCTTTCTTCCCCGCCACACTGCAACGTGGGGAAGTACGTACTGTTCGCTGAACTGTTGGTGTTCTTCTCCGCCACACTGCAACGTGAGTGAAGTACTGTTGCTTGAGCTGTTGGCGTTCTTCTCGCCAACTGCAACGTTGGTGAAGTATGTTCCGCTGAACTGCCGGTGTTCTTTTCCTTCGCACGGTAACGTGGGTGAAGTACTGTTGCGCTGAACTGCCGTGTTCTTTTCCTTCGCACGGTACCGGGGTGAAGTACTGTTCGCGGAACTGCTGGTGTTCTTTTCCTTCGCACGGTAACGTGGGAGACGGACGTACGGACGGTTGCGGTAAAGCTACGCGTTGCCGACACACTGCGACGTGGTGTTTGACGTGGTGTGATCACACGCATGGTGTGGTCACCGCTAAGCTAACTGTTCTTCGACACACGGCGACGTGGTAACGAACGTACGGCTACTGTCCGGCTCTACTGGCGGTGCGGTTGGTTCCAGCATCGTCTGACCTATTGATGACATCGTGAAGTGTAGCGCTACTGACGGCAGTAAGGATGACTATGGGATGCGGGCGAAGATGGGTATAGTAAGGCTATAGCGACAAAGAGAAGAACTGGGCCGTAGCCGAGAAAGACACGACTAAAGGCGGTGAGAGAGAAAGAGAGAAAGAGAGAGAGATCGTAAGAGAGAGAGCGAGGAGAGAAAGAGAAAAGAAAGAGAGAGCGAGGTAGGAGAGCGCTAGAGAGAGGCAGAGTAGATAGACAGTACAGATAGATACGAGTAGAAGATAGATAGATGATAGAAGATAATAGATAGATAGATATGATAGATAGATAGATAGATAATAGATAGATAGATAGATAGAATAGATAATAGATGATATATATGATAATAGATAGATAAATAGATAGAGAGATAGATAGAGATAGATAGATAGATAGATAGATAATAGATAGAGTAATATAGATAGATAGATATATAGATATAGATAGATAGATAGATAGATAGGATAGATAGATAGATAGATAGATAGATTATGATAGATAAGATAGATAGATAGATAGATAGATAGATAGATATAGATAATAGATAGATTAGATAGATGATAAGATAAATAGATAGATAGATAGATAGATAAGATAGATAGATAGATAGATAGATAGATAGATAGATAGATAGATGATAGATAGATAGATAGATAGATAGATAGAAGATAGATAGATAGACTAGATAGATAAGATAGATAGAAGTAGATAGAATAGATAGATAGATAGACAGACAGACAGATAAATAGATAAAGAAAGATAAAGGCGAGAGAACGAGAAAAAGACAGCGAAATCGAGAGAGAGAGAGAGGAGAGAGAGAGAGAGAGAGAGAGAGAGAGGAGAGAGAGAGAGCAGAGAGAGAGAGAGAGAGAGAGAGAAGAGAGCGAGAGAGCAAGAGAGCGCGCGCGAGAAGAAGCGAGAGAGGAGAGAGAGAGAGAGAGGAGAGAGAGAGCAGAGAGAAAGAGAGAGAAGAGAGAGAGAGAGAGAGAAGAGAGGAGAGAGGAGAGAAAGAGAGAGAGAGAAAGAGAGAGAGAGAGAAGAGAGATTCGCACTTAGGATAGACACTACACGCGGTTGCGAACCACTCGGCACGGCATCATGGCATTGAAAAGCTTCGCGCCGTGCCAGATTCTTAAATGCGTACAGACAAGGTATCGTCATCGTCGCCACCCCACTCGTGGCTGCTACCGCTGCTACTCGCCATAGGAACGAAGGTGAGCGAGTGATCGAAGAAGCCTGAACGTTCTGACGAAACCTAGCGTTAACCAGTT
>NW_014579160.1:7800-22997 GCF_000485595.1 Priapulus caudatus
AGAGAGAGAGAGAGAGAGAGAGAGAGAGAGAGAGAGAGAGAGCACGAGAGAGCAAGAGAGCGCGCGAGAGAGAGACGAGAGAGAGAGAGAGAGAAAGAGTGAGAGAAAGAGCATGCAAGAGTGAGCGCTCAGGTGAGTATATTTAGATTTAGTATAGCACATATATATATATATATATATATTAATATATATATATATATATATATATATAGTAAAGTCACACACGAGCACCCGTGTAGATAAAAACAACGTGAAGGTATAGAATAAGGGTGTTTAAAGTTTTAATTGACGAGCTTTCGCAGATTACATCTCTTCATCAGGTCAGCAGACATTTGATTCTATTCCAATGATGTCTGCTGACCTGATGAAGAGATTGTAATCTCGAAAGCTCGTCAATTAAACTTTAAACACCCTTATTTTATACCTTGACTTTGTTTATATATATATTATATATTATATATTATATATATATATATATATAGATAAATAGATATATGTATATACATATATATATATATACAATATATATATTATATACTATATATATATATAATAATTATATATATATATATATATATTCGTGTAAAGAATACGAAGTAAGTCGTTTATTTTCACCTTCTGAGATTACTGGATGGTGTGGATAAGGTGACCCTGGCGTATCCTGGCTGCGACCTGAGAACCATTTGCTGCCACTTGCTGTTTGCTTTCTTCGTGTTTATACTCGATCGCAGGCCATGGTCCATCGAATCCGTCGTCATAGGAAAACGTTGTTTGTTTCCATATTTCAAAACGTGAGCAAACAAGCCGGCATATGATCAGGGTCTTATCAATAGACTCCTGATATGATGCATGGAGTGTGCGTTTCACGCAATATCTGTGTAAATGTTTGCGATAATACCTGGATCACGTCCGATCGCGGCGAAATTGATGTTATTTTGGCAAATGTAAGAGATGTAAGAAATTGCGAGGGGGGAGAAATAAATAATGAAGATAAAGAATCTAATCAACGCACTTCATCTATTTGTTGAGGATAGTAGAGCTTACGGTGGACTGTATTATCGGTATATAGGTGGTGTCTTTCATCATATCAGTTAGTTTAATTACGAGATATGAGGGCACGAATTTCACGGCTGGTTATTATACGCAGCTATTGTTAATTTTAGCCCCATTTTCATTGATTATATAATACTAACATATATATAATAAAACTATTATTATTACTTTAATAATAATTGAAATATAAATGATTGAGATTAGAATCTATTCATATAAATAAGTAAAATCGACACGACTAGTTCCTCATATAATGTTTTAAGTCGAATAATCGCAATAACCACGCGTTGGACAATATTAGTCGATAACATTCCAGCAATTTTGCTTAATTTAGCGCGTTAATAATTAGTCGATCGAACGCCCGTTCGTGTACGGGTCAACGTAATTAATTCTTAATTCACCACTCAAACACGCAACCGTACATATATTGCAGGAAGCGAAATGCGCCTACACGATCATCGTCATGGGATATACTGGATGACGGAGGCGCTCCCCTGGCGGTGACCTCCCTCATCCCAGCCTGCTGTTCCCGCTGCTCGGCGGTGCTGACGTCGCGCAAGGTCGCCATGCAGTATTTGAAGGACACGAACATGCTGTTCCTCGGCGGGGTTGGTGATGGCAAACTAGCTGATTGAGCACAGGAGTTTGCACCCGGCGCATCGCTCTCAAGGTAGATGACGCTCGTCGGATCGAAGCCACGCTGGTGAGTGCCAGCACGCCGGTTGACCGCTATGACAAACACGAGTGGGACACCCAACTCTCTCCCGTACAATCTCTCCCATTTCTTTTCTTTCTCTCTTGCATACTCGCTCTCCATCTCTCGCTAGCGCTCTCTCTCTCTCTCTCTCTCTCTCTCTCTCTCTCTCTCTCTCTCTCTCTCTCATTATCCTTCTCTGTGTGTGTGTCTCTCATTCTTTCTCTCACACACACACACACTCTCTCATTCCCTCCCTCTTTCTCTCACTCTCTAATTCCCTTTCGCCCTCTCTCTCTCTCTCTCTCTCTCTCTCTCTCTCTCTCTCTCTCTCTTCTCTCTCTCTCTCTTCTCTCTCTCTCTCTCTCTCTTCTCTCTCTCACTCTCTCTCTCTCTAATTCCCTCTCGCCCTTTCTCTCTTTCTTTCTCTCTCTCTCTCCCATGTCTTCATGCGGATTTGTATCTCTTTCTCTGTGTCTCTTGGTCAAACACCGCCACTTAAACCCAACACAAAACATAATACTAACCATAGCCTCTAACTATAATTCTAATCTTATACCCCCTCCCTACTAACGATATAGTATATTTTGAGTATTATATATATATATATATCAAGAGCTAATAATACCTATACCTATACCTATACCTATACCTATAGGTATTATTAGCTCTTGTATATATATATATACATACCAGCTGAAATAACAACTAGCTGCGATGCGAAATACGAAGTATCTAATCAGATTTCTAATCATCTACCTTTACAAGTTGATGCTGGGTATAATGGGCGCGACGCTTCCTTCTCTCTATGTGGATCAGCAATACGGCAGCGTCGGCCATGATGGTTCCCATCGTACAGGCGCTCATCAAGCAACTCACGGCGATCCGTAGCGAGAAACCTCCTACGGGTTAGCATCAGGGAGCGAGAGAGAGAGATAGGGGGAGAGAGAACGAGAGGGAGAGAGAGAACGAGAGTAAGGGAGAGAGAGGGGGAGATGGGGAGAGAGAACGAGAGCAAGGGAGAGCGAGGAGAGAGAGGAAAGCGAGGAGAGAGAGAGAGAGGTGGGAGAACGAGCGTAAGAAGAGAGAGAAGTGAGACGCGAACGAGAGTAAGAGAGAGAGAGAGATGAGAGAGAGAAGAGAGAGAGAGTAGAGGAGAGATTAGAAAAGAGAGAAGAGAGAGAGGAGAGGCGGAGAGATAGGCGAGAGGAGAGAGAGAGAGAAGGGGGATTCGGATAGACAGAGAGACAGACAGATGACAGACAGACAGAAAACAGACAAACAGACAGAACAGACAAGACAGCATGACAAGACAGACAGGAAGACAGGACAGACAGAAAGACAGAACAGACAGGCAGAAGACAGACAGACAGACAGACAGACACAGACAGAAGACAGACAGGACAGAGAGGAGAGAGAGAGAGAGAGAGAGAGAGAGAGAGAAAGAGGAGAAAATACGTTTTCATCGGTCATTCGTCTCTTTCATACATAGACCAGGAGAATGAAACCATGGAAAAGATGCCCCTAGAACATGATTTACACGTAACGGAAGAGACAGACGTGGACCAAATCTACAACAACCAGTGAGTCAGACAATTGATTCAAACTTATCTTAGCAAGTACTAAATTATTATAGAATATTGACTTTCCTAGTATCTTACTAGATAGGCTACACTTGGTCGGGAAATGACGTATAATAATAAACACAAATATATTAACAACATTCTAAATGATTCTATCTTCTATATTTCCTATTTTATACGACAGTTAAGATAATCAGAAGTAGGCCTACGTTAACCATTTTATTACAACAGAATTTTAATTAACGCAACCGTATTATTATTATAACACGAATGACATCCTGAACTCCATATAACGAATGTACGACACACCAAACTCTAACAATTTTTCTACCTTCTGATTTATCAGAGATACCTCATTCTCTAAACCTGCTCTAAAATGTTCCACAATGTTTCTAGCTTCTGATTTATTAAGCTGGGTTTACACTACCGACTTTATGTTGGCGAATTGGCGAGTTGGACCAACTTTCCAATTCGCCAACTCCGAGAATGTGAACATGTTCTAATCTCCCAACTAGTTGCTATCGATCGGTTGGTCGCGCAACTTTTGCGTTTACACTGCCGATTGTCGGTTGTATAGTTGTGAAGTTGGTCCAATTCGCCAATTCGCCAACGCAAAGTTGGTAGTGTAAACCCAGCTTCAGAGATACCTCATTCTCTAAACTTCCTCTAAAATATTTTTCAATGTTTCTGCGCCTGTCATCTTCTGACATCGCAGCAATGAGAAGCTCGGAGAGGCGGATAACGCTGAGAATGGCGGCGGAGATCGGGACGTGCAGCAGCAGCGCTACGGCGACAAACATCATCAACACCACGAGAAAAAGTAAGCCACTGTGCGCATGCGCCGTAGCTATCGTGGAAATTCTGGTGAACAAAGAATAGGTCCGCGTAGGTCACGCGTGCCTGTATACCACTAACGCGTGCCTCCCACCACTAACCTTGTGCTCGCCTTTCGTCTCCAGGCCCCTGACGTCACACCAGGACGAGGATCCGGAGGAGGGGCAGGCGGCGAGATCACAGGAGGACGCCGCGTTTGCGAAGGGCATGCTGCTTGCCATCAGCTACGGAGCTGCCGTCGGCGGTACGGCTACGCTGACGGGCAGTCCGCCTAACCTCGTGCTCAGCGGTCTCGTCGAAACGTAAGCGGCGACAGTGCGCGGAACCCGTAGAAGAATATTATATATATATATATATATATATATATATATATATATATATATATATAATATCATACAATATTATATTTTATAATATATTATTATATATATATATACATATATATATATATATATATATATATATATATATATATATATATATATATATATATATATAAGAATATATCGCGTAAAGCGATGACAAGCGATAAGCAGCAGCACACGTTCGCCGTCATTACCTAATCGGCCGTCTCTCGATGATCACGTGATGACGCGCGTATTATTGCGTCAGTCATTGTTGCGCTATGATCTCCTATGTATCAGATTGAACCGTAACGACCCTAACAGTAACCTTACCTCAAGATGTGTGCTTTACCTCAGGGTTAGCGTATTGTCATAGGGCTCTTCCCGGAATAATAATCTGTCTCAGAATTACCGTAGGGTTACCCCATGATAACTACATTACTTCAGGCTTACCGTAGGGTTATCCCAAGATTAGTAAATTACCTCAGAATATTACTGTTGTGTGGAATTATCTACGAGAAGATACTCTTACTGGATCATCGCAGTGTTACCCGATTATCGTTAGGTTAAGATTATATATAATTAGTAGATTTCTGTGGCATTAATTCTACACCCATTGACGTTGACTGTTTCAGCTGGTACCACGGCAAGGCTGGGCTGAACTTTGCGACTTGGTTCGGCTTCGCAGCGCCATTGTCTGTCGTCATGCTCGTCATTCTCTGGTTGTGGCTTCAGTTCAACTTTCTAGGAGTCAGGTAGGCTAATCGAAGCTCGGGCTCAGCCCTAGCTAACATGCATTTACGGCTAGCTAACGTGCATCCATGGTTAGCTAGCTAAATTGTGCTCACTTATAGCTATTGAGTTCTCAGACATAGCTGTTGAATTCGCTTAAACCTCGCTTAAACGCATTCATCACTCTCGCGCTACCTGGCGCATTTGACACGTAAAAACGTGTATGACACGCGTGTTTTCTATTCCACCTCCATCGAAAGCTTTGCAAGTTCGAGGTTAAGGCTAGCGCTATGTTTAAGGTCAAGGTTTGGGATGAGGTTTGGGTTAGAGTTGATGTTAGGGTTAGGGTTGATGATAGGGTTAGGGTTAGGGTTAGGGTTAGGGTTAGGGTTAGGGTTAGGGTTAGTGGTAGGGTTAGTGTTGAGGTTAAGATTACGGTTAATGCTAGGGTTAGGGTTGAGGTTAGGGTTAGGCTTAGTGTTAGGCTTAGGGTTGATGATAGGGTTAGGACTTAGGGTTAGGGTTAGGGTTAGGGTTGAGGTTATGGTTATGGTTGAGATTAAGATTACGGTTAATGTTAGGGCTAGAGTTGATGTTAGGGTTAGGGTTATGGTTAGGGTTAAGGTTAGGGTTGAAGGGTAAAGATTACAGTTAATGTTATGGTATGTAAGGGTCTTTCCTTGGTGTTGCGGATGCAGGACGCTATGTGGTTGCTGCATCAAGGGCAGAAATTCAGCCGACGCTGCCGTAGAGAAGGTTATCAAGGACGAGAACAGCAAGATGGGACGAATGACGTGAGTCTACAACTTATTGTCGTACGTGAGCGAGAGATGCGTGATATTGCCCCTGAGGGAGGAAGAATGGCAGATAGAGAGAGAGAGAGAGAGAGAGAGAGAGAGAGAGAGAGAGAGAGAGAGAGAGCGCGCATTCGAGAGAACGAGAAAGAGGTATTGAGAGACATTGAGGAAAAAGGCAAAGAAATGGATTGAGAGAGAGAGAGAGAGAGAGAGAGAAAGAAGGAGACTAGGGAGATAGTAAGAGAGAAAGAGAGAGAGAGAGAGAGAGAGAGAGAGCAAGAGAGAGAAAGACAGAGAAAGAGAGAGCGAGAGAAAGAGAAGGGTAATAGAGAGATTTGTTGAGAGAAAGACGGAATGGAGAGGAAAAGATAGGGAGACCAAGAGAGACAGCGAGTGAGATAGATAAATAGAGAGGGAGAGAGAGAGAGAGAGAGAGAGAGAGAGAGAGAGAGAGAGAGAGAGAAAGAAGAGGTGGGAATAAAATACTATCATTACCTGTTCTATACATTAATGGCGTCTATATGATAGGTTTGCTGAGTGGGAGATCTTGGTTTGCTTCATATGTTTGGTTGTGCTCTGGTTCGCGCGTGATCCGAAGTTCATGCCAGGCTGGGGAGAAGCATTTGTCGACGAGTATGGAACAATGTAAGTGGATAATATAACTCATCAGTACGGGGAAACACAGTCAGGATTCTAATTTCTACAATAAATATTCAAATGGGTATTGAACCGTTATTTTAATTAAAACGACTTCAACCTTTTGCGATAACAATTTATTAAATTTAACTTAATTATACGAAAGTAGAGCGCTGTGATAGTCACGAGTAGGCTACCCTATGACAGAGGCACACGCGTTCGTGCGCTGTTACCCTGTTAAACTGTCAGACATGCAGAGTTCCAAACGCTGTCCATTCGTTAAAGGCGAACAGGAAGGTGTCACAGGGTAGAGTTACGTCACGTCCGTTCGTCACACATATGACGTAATTTTTTAGGTTTCCATCAGACGCTACGGCGGCGCTAACTATCGGGTTGATAATCTTCATGCTGCCTGCGCATGCGCCCCCTTGTCTGCAGGGTATCTTCCCACTTCCAGGGGAAGAGAAAAGCGGTAGGATACCAACCAGTAAACTATAACCAACTGTATATATATACATATACATATACATATACATTAGGGCTGTAACGATCCACTGAAATCCAATCGGATCGAGATTCGCTTCCCTCGATCCGATCTTCGATATTTTTCCCCGTATTTTCGATTGCACTTCGATACCACTTTTTTTCTCCAATAGATGGCGGCACTACGCTATATACTGTGGAGTGTTACCAGAGCATATAAATCACTGATTATAACCAATCACTCTCGAACCAATGTTACTCAATGATTCTCACCAATGTTACTCATCGACTGTGCAGTGTATATATACTCTCTAGACTCTCTAGTCTATTCACCATTTAGTATTCATTGCCAATTTCTAATAACTTATTATTGCAAAATAATGAAAATATAAAAAATAAGATAACATTTCAATATTTTGGGAATCGAATCGAAGGAATCGAATCGAGAGGCTAATATCGAGAACCGGATCGAATCGAGAGGCTTGTGTATCGTTACAGCCCTAATATACATATACATATACATATATATTAATATATATATATATATATATAGTTTTATATATATATATATATAATATAGTTTTATATATCCCTCTACTATATCTCTACTTTATTTACGTATTTGCACCGAATCTACCACCAGAGGGAGACAAAAGTGGTCTGAATAGCAATGTCGTTGTACCATGGTAGCCATCCCCTTATGGCAAACATCCCACTTCTCTACATTGCATATGTGCATGGGCATTGCCGTGTTTAGCAGCGTGTGTATCGCATGCGCTTGGGGATTCGAGCTTTAATGCCCATGCGCAAAGTACAAGGGAAATAACGTTTGCCATAGAAGGGATATCCACCATGCTACGCCGCCCCCTATGAATAGACATAGGTCCATACGTCGTGACATGGGTCGATGTTTATGTGGTTGTCATGGCAACAATCGTGGCACCTGAGGGGACGTGTATTGTGTTTCAGGTGTAAGGAGACATTCCACGGAATCCCTGCTGCCCTGGGATAGTGTTCAGCACAAGATGCCATGGGGAATCATTCTGTTGCTGGGCGGAGGCTTTGCCTTGGCAGCCGGTGTAGAGGTGAGAAAACAGCGCGCATGCGCAACGGCCTGACGCTGATTATGATCCTAGCTTTGATTGTTCTGGAATGAATCACGTGCTGGACAATGATAGACCGGATTGTTGTGATTGGTCTATAGCATGTCACATGCAAGCACCTGCTAGATTGGATCGTTATGATTGGTTCTAGAATAGATCACGTGTTTGGCACTGTTGAAGCGTATTGCTCTGAACCAGGACTGTGTTGCCAGGAAAGGTTTTCGTTCTAATGCTTGAATATTATATATTGTGTTATTACGTATATACTGTGTATACTATTCAAATTAAAAATCGTTTAAGACTGCTGAGCAATAGAGGAAGAACATAATTACGCATATATGTACACGCATATATATACGCACAATACTGCACAATTACCACAATGGTGTTCATGTGACTAAAATTAATAGTCAATTACTAAAATTGATAGTCAATTTACTAAAATTGATAGTCAATGTGTCATGGATTAAAATTGACTATCACTTGACATGACTAACATTTTTCTGCAGGAGTCCGGTCTGTCGGCGTGGGTGAGCGGAGGACTGTCATCACTCAACGTGCTGCCCGTCTGGGTGGCCGTATGGGCCGTCTGTCTTATCACCGGCTGCATGACAGAGATAGTATCCAATACTGCCACCGCTAACATAGTACTGCCGCTGCTAGCGAAGCTGGTAGGGACCGCCAGATGGCGTCTACTAAGGACGTTCATAATTATCGGTTGCTGATTGATTAACGATTGATGACTGATTCGGGTGGGATCGATTACCGATTGATAGCCGATCAATGACTTATTGATGGGTGATCGGTTACTGAGCAATGCTGATTTGTGGCTGATTGGTGACTGATCAATGTCTGGTGAATGATTGGTGATAAACGAGTGATCAATTTAGTGATCAATGATTAATTGATGGGTAATCGATTGATGATCGTGAATGTTTGGTACGTGAAATCAGGGTATGACTGTATGACACATACAGTACGTATGAAGTAAAGGCCTATTTTTAAGCTGTCGTATTTCATTCGAGTTCAAACCACACGTGCTCTATCGTAAATTATTCGTATTGCAAAGACCTAAAAGAGTTCAAGATTCCCGGCATGTTGTCAAGGAGATGTGTTGCTCCGATATGTCGAAACGTGACGTTGATATTTGACCGCATCGTGACATCTTGTCTCTGCAGGCGACGTCGTTGAACGTCAGTCCTTTGCTGCTGATGATGCCGGCGACCATAGTGGCATCATTCGCATTCACGCTTCCTGTTGCAACGCCACCTAACGCCATAGTGTTTGCCACGGGCGAGCTACACGTCGTCGACATGGTAAGCATGTGCGTGCGTGCGTGTGTGCGTGCACGCGTGTGTGCGTATGTTCGGGTGTGCGAGCGTGCGCGGGAGCGTGGAATCGTGTGTATGTTCGTGCGTGCGTGCGTGCGTGCGTGAATATGCACGGGAACGCGTATTCACTCGTGTGTGCGTGCGAGCGTGCACGGGAGCGTGAAGTCGCGTGTATGTTCGTGTGTGCGAGCGTGTACGGCAGCGTGTAGGCCCTACTCACATATATATTCGTGCGTGCCGGTGCGCGTTCGCGCGTGCTTATTATAGTGCGTGCGGGCACATGACGCATGTTTAAATTCTAATTATATGGGTAATATATATAATGGCAAAGCGAACAAACGTCACGTTACGGTTATGCACGGACCACAGTAATTATGATAATTTAATATAATTATTATATTATATAATATATATATATATATATATATATATATATATAATTATTATATTATATGATAATATATATATATATATAATAATAATTATTATTAAATTATATAATAATTATTCTAGGCCAAGTGTGGAATAGTGATGGACATCGTTGGGCAGCTGCTAGCTATGGGACTTGCCATGACTTACGGAGTGCATGTTTTCGGATTCGGCACATATCCGGATTGGGCCAAAGATCCGTCAGAGATGCTCACGTCGACTGTGGCAGCCATCAACGTCACGACAGAAGCCATCTTATAGATCATGGCGATCTTAGCACGCACGCACGCGCACGCACGCACGCACACGCACGTGTAACGTAGAATTAAGAGTTCATGTAGGAATGATGAAGTAGAAATCCAAACTTGTGTTTTAAACTTATAAATGCGTCTAATTCATGCAACATCTGTAGATCATATGTTACACACGCACGTATAAATACACAACGCACGTATAAATACACAACGCACGTATATATACACGTACACGCATACATACACGTACACGCGCGCACACACGCATACATACACGTACACGCGCACACACACGCATACATACACGTGCACGCGCGCACACACGCATAAATATGCATACAACTATAGACACGCAAGCGCGTAAACATACGCACTGACACGCGTAAGCACGAGCACGCACGCACGCACGCACGAACCGTCCACGCACGCACGCACGAGCACACACGCACGCACGCACGAGCACACACGCACGCACGCACGCACGCACGAACCGCCCACGCACGCACGAACGAACCGCCCGCGCGCGCACGCACGAACCGCCCCCGCACGCACGCACCGCCCACGCACGAACCGCCCACGCACGCACGCACGAACCGCCCACGCACGCACGCACGAGCACACACGCACGCACACACGAACCGCCCACGCACGCACGCACGAACCGCCCGCGCGCGCACGCACGAACCGCCCACGCACTCACGCACGAACCGCCCACGCACGCACGCACGCACGAACCGCACACGCACGCACGCTTACACACGTTCACACAAACACGCGCGCGCACGATCACACAAACACACGCGCGCACACGCACACACAGTCACGCACGCGCAGGCGTACATAATGAACATGTTATGGGACCAAACCAACTACCTTCAATTTGATAGCGAGCTATGAAATTTAAATTAATTATAAAATAATATAGATTTACCTAGTGCCAAATGATATATTGACGGCCGGTGTATTTTAGCTGCCTCCACTGTTTATGTAGTTTAATTTTATTAATCTTATTATTACAATCACAATTAAATTATCGATTCAAAATATTGACCCGTGAAAAATTATACTGCCGCCAAAGCAGTTTCCCGTGCATCTACTCTGAAAAGCCAAGTATCATAACCATATCAAACCTTGTTTATAAATAGAATATGAAACATTTATACCAGTAAACCGAGTTATTATTATTATTTATTTAGTTTATTTCTTTCCAAGAGTAGCTTACTATTTTACATAATTACTAAAACCAATTATGTTATTGCTTGTTTACATTAAACCTCGTTATTGTAAGCAATTAATTGATGTACCTCTCCCCCTCTCTATCTGCCTTTCTTTTCTCTCTCATTCACGCTTATTCCCGCTTCCACTATATATTTTTCTTTTAATGATTTCTATTTCTATCCTATAATGCTATAATCTATGAGCCAAACTATTATATTAATGCCAAGGTCTCCTTGTTGCACAATATTCAAATATAAGCATACATAGTGTGTTATTATGTATGTCTACATCCTATAGTCATAAATTGAATATATTGTACATGTATAAATATATATATATATATATATATATATATATATATATATATTATATACATATACAATATATTCCGATTATGATTATATCAGATAGCTGCGAGATTCTTTATGAAGTATGGTAACATTGAGTTTATTTCCCTCTTTGTCACGACATACGTGACCTACTCTCATGCCTAACCTTCTACTCGCCTATTAGCTAGTAAAAATGATTTCTAACTATAGCTCCATACCATACTAAACTATGGCACATAAACAACTAAACAAAGGCTAAACATCGCAAATATTTTACATATATGCAATAAGCTAGTTAGTCACAACTATTTTAACAGGGTTGTGCAAGGGAAAGCATCTTTGCAACACTTCCTGATACAGCACTACTAATAAACTACCGGATATTATGATATCCGCAACGATTGCGAAATAACCAACGATACGAATAAAATATGCACCACTCCAACCCGAACACGTCTATTTACACTAACAATACGGTTGCCATCGCTTGAGCAAGCTTCAGTAGTAGTTGCACAGTACATGGAAGGACAGGAGCAGAGGCACTGGAGCGTTTCAATAAAATATAATGCTAAATAAATACGAAATCTATTTACTACCAAATTCTTGTATATATATAAACTATATATTTAAGTGTCAGTGTGCAGCGTGAGGAATTGCGGCCGGTAGCGTGTGTTGCACATAAAGGATTTGGACGGAATTTACACAAAACTGTCGGCAATAATAGGTGAAAGAGAGTATAGAAACATTAATAATTTGGTAGTAAATAGATTTCGTATTATATTTTATTGAAACGCTTCAAGTGCCTGTGGACAGGAGTGTTAGAGAATACTATACAGCTAAGGAGGAGAGGGAATCTAGTCTCCATTTGTCTCTGCAAGTAAACAGAGGAAATCTCCCCCCCCCCCTAACGAAATGCATAAAAGAGACACGCATCAACTATTTCACGCGACACCCCCGCACACATCGCTAGTGCGTCGGCGTCGCCTGTGACACAGGGGGCGCTGCCGGTAGCGCGAGCGGAGGCCGTGCACTTATCTCCAGGTGGCGCAACCGTCGCTTCAGCTCCAACCAGAGCATGCGCCGCTCTTTGACGGCGCCCTTGAGCAGACTCTTGTTTTCCTGCGCTCGCCGCGCGAGGTACGGAAGCACTTTCTCTATGGGACCGTAAGGCACGTACTTGTACACAGAGTAGCCGGCTTGACCTACAGGAGAGAACCGGCGGTGGATGAGGCAGCAGATGACTTGACCTGACTAGGAGCAATGTAATAACACACAAGCTCGACACTTATAGAATATACGTATATTAATCTTTTTTAAATTAATTTTTTTTCTTTTTTTAATTAATTTTTTTATTGAATCTTTTTTTTTAAATTTTATATCATCGCGTTATGTGTGATTGTTATTTTGACAGTTTTCTTTTACCATCTTCCTCTTGAGCGAATGAAGACACAAACACAGAATGGCATTCGTGCATCGCCCGTCACAATTCCATCCCCAACTATATCATTTCTAATGTTGATGTCTCCTCAACACAAATCTTCCCATTTCTGTTGCCCATGTTTGCGTACGACTTAGAGAAGACGTAGAACTTACCTAAGCTAAAGCTGACCTGATCACACATGCCTAGTAGTTGCCCAAAGCAGATGACCTTGTCCTGGGGACCAATGCCATATTCCTGCATCCTGCCAACGAACAGTATTCATAAGACATCAGAGTGAATTACCTACAGAGTGACATCTCCCACGCAGTCGTATTTGTCTACTAAGTATATCTACTGAGTGAACTTGTCATCCATGATGACTTCTACAGAGGAAAAGTGTTTGTGTTATTGCAGCTCGTCCGTTATACGTGAATCTATAGTTTTAATCAAGAATGATGCTCGCATCTGACTCAACTACCTTCAAGACCAAAAACCAACTTTCATGACCAGAATATCTCTTTGTACCACCCTATGACAGGACCAGCACCTCGCACCACCCTCACGCCCAGATCATCACCCTGCCACACCTTGTGTCTTGAATCTGACCCCCTGCTCCCACCTCCCACTATGACAAGAGCATCTCTCTACCGCACCCCCAAGACAGGCACACGAACCTCCTCTTACCCTCACAACGACAACATTTCTCTGCCACACCTTATCATCACAGTCTGACCCTGCCGCTCCACCCACCAACGAAACGAGCACCACCCTGCCACACCCCAGAGCGCTACACACACATTATAGTAACACCGCCGCTGTCCTGCCCTCACGAGCCGAGCAGGCCTCCACCGCACACGCAGTCGGCAACCCTACGCCGTTCTCCACGCTCCCACCCGCGCGTCTGCGGTCGTCGCGACGACAAGAGAGCGTACTTCTGTATGGCCATGCGCACGGTGTTCTCGTTGTGCCCCCCCCCCGCGGTCGCGACGCGGGGGGGGGGCGCACAACGAGAACACCGTGTGCATGGCCATACAGACGTACGCTCTCTTGTCGTCGCGAGACAAGAGAGCGTACTTCTGTATGGCCATGCGCACGGTGTTCTCGTTGTGCGTTGCCATCATGATTGCCACCTGCTGGAAGCCGCGGCCGCGCACATGCTGCATGCACGTGTCGACAACGCGCTCGTACATCGCGTTCGTCGCCTCATAGGTGGCGTTGATCGGGTCGACGTAGCCGAGCGACTGCGCCCTCGCGCGCTCCTGAAACGAACAAAGGTCGGCGGGGTCAAAGATCAGCAACCGGTGACCTCTGTCAAAGGTCGCGCTACGAGAACATCCACAAAGAATTTTGCGTTCAGTTGCGTTTGTATAAAAATTAGTTTATCTCAGTTAGATCAATAATAAGTTATAATTACTTACAACGATGAAATTTTTGTCAATCTCTCCGATAGATTTCCTCGGAAGAAGTAATTAAAACTTATTATGGATCTAACTAAGATCAACTTTATTTTTATGTGAACTGTAGTAATCCGATGAAAGTATTCAATCAGTTGGATTGTTGGCAGCAGGTTACAGAGTTCGATTCCGGGGGGTTGCATCTGCTACGTGAGCTAGATTTACATTTACTGTTGTGTGAGCGAGGGATTCTGAATTTACTTGTTCTGTGTACATGTGGGTCACAAGAGTTTACTTGTTCTATGTAAACATGGGCTGTAGAATTATTTGGCCACTCTATGTAAGCAAAGGTTTCAGAATTGACTGCATTCTCTGTGAAAAAAATATTCGCAGAAATTAGACCTACTTTATGTAAATAAACGTTTCAGAATTTGCGTGTTTCGTGTAAGCAAGGTTTTTAGATTTCACCTGTTACATGTAAAGGCCGCCGCACACCTACATCGCTTCATCGCTTCATCGTTTGTAAAATTGGCTCATCGGCTCATCGGTTCAAAAATCTAAAC
>NW_014579160.1:23007-25792 GCF_000485595.1 Priapulus caudatus
GCCATGCGTACGGTGTTCTCGTTGTGCCCCCCCCCCCGCGCCTGCAGTCGTCACGATGACAAGAGAGCGTACTTCTGTATGGCCATGCGCACGGTGTTCTCGTTGTGCCCCCCCCCCCGCGCCTGCAGTCGTCACGATGACAAGAGAGCGTACTTCTGTATGGCCATGCGCACGGTGTTCTCGTTGTGCCCCCCCCCCCGCGCCTGCAGTCGTCACGATGACAAGAGAGCGTACTTCTGTATGGCCATGCGCACGGTGTTCTCGTTGTGCCCCCCCCCCCGCGCCTGCAGTCGTCACGATGACAAGAGAGCGTACTTCTGTATGGCCATGCGCACGGTGTTCTCGTTGTGCCCCCCCCCCCGCGCCTGCAGTCGTCACGATGACAAGAGAGCGTACTTCTGTATGGCCATGCGCACGGTGTTCTCGTTGTGCGTTGCCATCATGATTGCCACCTGCTGGAAGCCGCGGCCGCGCACATGCTGCATGCACGTGTCGACAACGCGCTCGTACATCGCGTTCGTCGCCTCATAGGTGGCGTTGATCGGGTCGACGTAGCCGAGCGACTGCGCCCTCGCGCGCTCCTGAAACGAACAAAGGTCGGCGGGGTCAAAGATCAGCAACCGGTGACCTCTGTCAAAGGTCGCGCTACGAGAACATCCACAAAGAATTTTGCGTTCAGTTGCGTTTGTATAAAAATTAAGTTTATCTCAGTTAGATCAATAATAAGTTATAATTACTTACAACGATGAAATTTTTGTCAATCTCTCCGATAGATTTCCTCGGAAGAAGTAATTAAAACTTATTATGGATCTAACTAAGATCAACTTTATTTTTATGTGAACTGTAGTAATCCGATGAAAGTATTCAATCAGTTGGATTGTTGGCAGCAGGTTACAGAGTTCGATTCCGGGGGGTTGCATCTGCTACGTGAGCTAGATTTACATTTACTGTTGTGTGAGCGAGGGATTCTGAATTTACTTGTTCTGTGTACATGTGGGTCACAAGAGTTTACTTGTTCTATGTAAACATGGGCTGTAGAATTATTTGGCCACTCTATGTAAGCAAAGGTTTCAGAATTGACTGCATTCTCTGTGAAAAAAATATTCGCAGAAATTAGACCTACTTTATGTAAATAAACGTTTCAGAATTTGCGTGTTTCGTGTAAGCAAGGTTTTTAGATTTCACCTGTTACATGTAAAGGCCGCCGCACACCTACATCGCTTCATCGCTTCATCGCTTCATCGCTTCATCGCTTCATCGTTTGTAAAATCGGCTCATCGGCTCATCGGTTCAAAATCAAACATGTTTGATTTGGAACGATCATCCGATAAAAATAAAATCGTCTACAAATGAACGCGCACACCTACCCGATATCGGCTGATTTCTATCGGGCCGATCAAATCGCGTGAAAAATCGGCTGGTGTGCGGCGGCCTTAAGCAAGCTGTTTATAATCTACCTGCTCCATGTAGGCACCGCGCACGATCTTTGCTCCAAAGTAGAAGTTGGAACGCTTGGCGAAATCAAGATCCATCTTTATACTGTCGTATGCACCCTGTCTCATGATAAACATAATCACGATCATGTCACACTATGTTTCTCACTTACAAAACACATATTCTGCCAATATATATTCTGCATACATATCCTGAATACATATTCTCAGGCGCGTATAATGACAAATGTCATTATATACATGTCAACATATATATAATGTCGACATATTTGTCATTATACGCTCCTGATATTCTGCATACATATTCTGCTAATATACAAGCACTAAGCGGTCACAAAATGACTCGAAGTAAAACGATATATGACAGCAAAGTGCACAGCACTGACATTGACACTGACACTGACTTCACATTTTTTCACTTCAAAAATAGAAACTACTTAGAAAGTATGAGTGAGCTTGATGTATCTAATATAACAAGACACCTGGCACCAGCGCGGCCAGGAAATATCATGAGAGTATGTCCCACTTGTGAGTTGAAGTTTTCCAACGTTCTATCAATCTTTCCATCAGATGTTCCAAGCTTTTAAGTTATCGACTGCGAGTCAGCAAACATTTCAACATTTGACCCGCAGTGTGTGTGCGGGGCGACGTAGATACGCATTTTTACATGTAAAATTCGCGCCACTGTGGCACCGATAGCAAAAACGCGCTCTCCCCCTGGGTGGAGGGACACGCCTGCTGACTGCTATTATAGGAGTGGCTGACTGGCAAATACTTGATCAACTCGCTGAACAAAAGTGGAAAAAATAGAACATGTTCTAATCTCTCAACTAGTTGCTATCACCTTATTGAGCACTCAAAGTTTACGTTTACATTGCCGATATTCGGTCGATTAGTCGATAAGTTTTTCAGCTTGTCAACTTTTTGCTGAAAAGTTGATAGCGTAAACCCAGCTTAACACATACATACCTTCAGGTAGCATTGATACATAGTGACTATCACATACATACCTTCATGTAACACTGGTACATAGTGACTATCACATACATACCTTCATGTAGCATTGCTATGTGTTGACCATACCAGCAGGCACCAGAGTTGACTATCACATACATATCTTTAGGTAGCATTGTTTTTACTATTGCAGACATACCTTCATGTAGCACTGCTATGTGTTGACCATACCAGCAGGCACCAGAGTTGACTATCATATACATATCTTTAGGTAGCATTGTTTTTACTATTGCAGACATACCTTCATGTAGCACTGCTATTTGTTGACTATCACATACATACCTTCAGTTAGCATTGCTATGTGTTGACTATCACAT
>NW_014579160.1:25802-41456 GCF_000485595.1 Priapulus caudatus
GCGCGTGACCTCAGGAAAATCGTGTGCGATAAATATTGAACAGCCAATAGCTGAACGTGCCCGTGTCAAATGACATTCACCTTGCAGAAATTATCGTAGGTGTTCCCCGCACACCTACATCGCTACATCGTTTCATCGTTTCATCGCTTCATCGTTTCATCGTTTGTAAAAATCGTCTGGTGTGCGGTGGCCTTTAAGGCCGCCGCACACCAGCCGATTTTACAAACGATGAAGCGATGAAGCGATGAAGCGATGAAGCGATGTAGGTGTGCGGCGGCCTTAAAATCGGCTCATCGGCTCATCGGCTCATCGGTTCAGAACGATCACCCGATAAAAATAAAATCGTCTATAAATGAACGCGCACACCTACCCGATATCGGCTGATTTCTATCGGGCCGATCAAATCGCGTGAAAAATCGGCTGGTGTGCGGCGGCCTTAAGCAAGCTGTTTATAATCTACCTGCTCCATGTAGGCACCGCGCACAATCTTTGCTCCAAAGTAGAAGTTGGAACGCTTGGCGAAATCAAGATCCATCTTTATACTGTCGTATGCACCCTGTCTCATGATAAACATAATCACGATCATGTCACACTATGTTTCTCACTTACAAAACACATATTCTGCCAATATATATTCTGCATACATATCCTGAATACATATTCTCAGGCGCGTATAATGACAAATGTCATTATATACATGTCAACATATATATAATGTCGACATATTTGTCATTATACGCTCCTGATATTCTGCATACATATTCTGCTAATATACAAGCACTAAGCGGTCACAAAATGACTCGAAGTAAAACGATATATGACAGCAAAGTGCACAGCACTGACATTGACACTGACACTGACTTCACATTTTTTCACTTCAAAAATAGAAACTACTTAGAAAGTATGAGTGAGCTTGATGTATCTAATATAACAAGACACCTGGCACCAGCGCGGCCAGGAAATATCATGAGAGTATGTCCCACTTGTGAGTTGAAGTTTTCCAACGTTCTATCAATCTTTCCATCAGATGTTCCAGTCAGCAGGCGTGTCCCTCCACCCAGGGGGAGAGCGCGTTTTTGCTATCGGTGCCACAGTGGCGCGAATTATTACGTGTAAAAATGCGTATCTACGTCGCCCCGCTCACACACTGTGGGTCAAATGTTGAAACGTTTGCTGACTCGCAGTCGATAACTTAAAAGCTTGCTATTATAGGAGTGGCTGACTGGCAAATACTTGATCAACTCGCTGAACAAAAGTGGAAAAAATAGAACATGTTCTAATCTCTCAACTAGTTGCTATCACCTTATTGAGCACTCAAAGTTTACGTTTACATTGCCGATATTCGGTCGATTAGTCGATAAGTTTTTCAGCTTGTCAACTTTTTGCTGAAAAGTTGATAGCGTAAACCCAGCTTAACACATACATACCTTCAGGTAGCATTGATACATAGTGACTATCACATACATACCTTCATGTAACACTGGTACATAGTGACTATCACATACATACCTTCATGTAGCATTGCTATGTGTTGACCATACCAGCAGGCACCAGAGTTGACTATCACATACATATCTTTAGGTAGCATTGTTTTTACTATTTCAGACATACCTTCATGTAGCACTGCTATGTGTTGACCATACCAGCAGGCACCAGAGTTGACTATCATATACATATCTTTAGGTAGCATTGTTTTTACTATTTCAGACATACCTTCATGTAGCACTGCTATTTGTTGACTATCACATACATACCTTCAGTTAGCATTGCTATGTGTTGACTATCACAACATACCTTCAGGTAGCATTGATATGTATTGACTATCACAACATACCTTCAGTTAGCATTGCTATGTGTTGACTATCACAACATACCTTCAGTTAGCATTGCTATGTGTTGAGTATTACACACATACCTTCAGGTAGCATTGATATATGTTGACTATCACAACATACCTTCAGTTAGCATTGCTATGTGTTGAGTATTACACACATACCTTCAGGTAGCATTGATATGTGTTGACTACTGCATACATACCTTCAGGTAACATTGGTACGTTTTGAATATTACATACATACCTTCAGGTAGCATTGATACGTGTTGAATATCACAGACTTGTCGGTATTGAACTTGCGCATCATCTCAATGCAAAGTCGATTGATCGCCGGCTGGAAGTACGACTGCTCTGCGTCTATCATGACGCGCACATCACGCTCCCTCGCTCTCTGCAATGTGATCACGTACGATGCGTCACACACACGCACGCACGCGCGCGCGCACGCACGCATGCGCACAGACATGCACGCACGCACGCACACAGACACGCACGCACGCACGCACGCACGCACGCACGCACGCACGCACGCACGCACGCACGCACGCACGCACACAGACACGCACGCACGCACGCACGCACGCATGCACGAGCAAGGCAGCGTGAGTAACACAGCATTAAGCTTACAGCGCGCGATGAAGCAGCTACTTGGGCAAACTGCGGAGACTCCTACTTTGGGATACCGACGCAAATGATCATCATTATCATCATTCCACTCTCATTAACCATGTCGCTACACTCTAACCGTTTCAGTAACCTTATACTAACCCCACCCTTAAACCTGTCCCCAAATCCTAACTGTATCAGTAACCTAACTTCATAATTAACGATAACGTGTCCCTAACCTTAACCGAAATCTAACGCAAATTTGAGTTGAATTCAGCGAAGAATGCGTTTAAGATTAATAACATTATGAGCCACACGATGTCGCCACCTCACCTCGACGATGAGATTCAATCTGCGCATCATGTTGATGAAAGCCTCCTCCTCGTCATCTGACAGAGGCGCGATGATGGGCTCCAGCTTACCTGTCTGTAAGCAATAACAGTGCCAGTGAATAAGTGCACAAATGATGAGAAGACAAGAGGTACAGTCTATACAACCACCACTGGAGGAACAACATCAATGGCAACAGCATCATCATCATCATCATGATCAAGAGTGAAACCTGTCCCCAGACCCATCCCTATACCACATGACATGCACGCAGGCAAGCAAGCACCCACGCGTGCGTGAGCGCACACACACACCCACGCTCACACGCACGCGCACGCACGCACGCACGCGCACGCACGCACGCACGCTAGCACGCACGCACGCACGCTAGCACGCACGCACGCACACACACACACACACACACACACGCACACACACACGCATACAGACACAGGCATGCACACACAGGAATACACACATACACGCACACACATACACGCACACACACATGGGTATGAGAGAGCGGGAGAGAATAAGATATGTAGGTATAGAAAGGGAAAGAGCAGTATCAACGATGACTCTCACCTCAGCATTCGGCAGCATAAAGTATTGGGACATCTTGACCTTGAGCTTGAGCAATCGCTCCCACTCAAACAAACCTATCTCACTGTAAAAAACACCAACGTGACAAAGCTTTTTTATTCAGAGAAACGCGTTTTTTTCACGCAGGGATGGCCCCGACCCACTTTCCCCGCGGACATGTGAAGGATTACAATGGTGTTTACCTAATGGCAAGCTTAGTGGACTGCATTAATGCTTTTCTGATTGACACAAAGTATGGCCAGTTCTCAGTATCTCATTTGTATAAACGGAAATAGTGTTTAACAAAAATTGAGATTACAATGCCAGCAACCCTCATCTTATATGCACCTATCCAGGTGCAGACAGACACGCGCACGCACGTACGCACACGCAAACGCAGACACACACACACGCACACACACACACGCAGGCACGGACGGATAGTGGAGTACACTAGAGGTAGCTTGTACGCACCCATTCTGATCAACATCCATCATCGTGAAGAACTCATTGCACTTCTCTTCAGTGATGGGGATTCCCAACTCCTTCATCTTGTCGGTGAACTGCTGCCTCTTTATTCGCGGGACATTTTCCTGCAACAGCGATGACATTGATTTTAGCGTGATAGAATGCACACAGAACCCACGTAGCTACTACGCAACCAACGCTGAGGGCAACTAATGCCCTCTAGTGAAGAAGTTAATTAATCCAGCAGGAAGTGGAACCTTCTATGCAGGAAATAGTACCACCAAGGGCAAGTGATGGCCTCTAGAGGGCAAGTAATTAAATCCAGCACAAAGTGATGTCCTTTAGAAGGGAAGTAGTAATGTAATACGGAGGGCAAATTATGCCATCTAGAGAAGAAACATTGACACCCAGTGCAAGCGATTCCTTCCAGAGGGAAAACATTAACGCCAAGGACAAGTGCTGACCTCTACAGGGCAGAGAGCAACACCCACAGGCAGGCAGTAACCACACAAGTGCAAACATAAACGTCCACGGCAAGTGCTGGCATCTAGAGCGGAAACAGTCACATCTAGGCGATACGTGTGACCACTACAAGAGAGAAGTGAGGAGGTGACAGACATACCCGGCGGGAACGGCAGCGTGCGGAACATACCTGGAAGATGTTGTACGACTTGTCGCCCGTGAGCAGTCTGAAAAACTCGCGCATGCGAACAACAATCTGCGAGAGCTGCATGAGCAGATGCGGCCGGCACAGCGCCGTGACCTTGACAGCGGCGAAGCCGGTCCCACTCGTCGCACCTGCCGATCGAGCGAGCGCCAAGTTACACCTGTCCGGCATACACCTACAGCCCCAGCCTGCGAATTACTCCTAACGACTATCGATCACTATCGATTGCTTCCCAAGCTGATTGCCCAACGCATCATTGCATTACCTACACACAGGTATCATATTCGGTACAAACTTGGAGTAATCATTCTGATGTCAGAATGATTACTCCAAGATACAAACGAACAAGTGTAGAACTTAATGTGTTTACGATTGAATGTCAAAAGCATGAATGAGTGCACGTATGAATGTGCACACAATCGGATGTCTGACTGGAGGAGACATACATCTATACCTACACCTACACCTACACCTGCACCTACACCTCCTCATCCACCTGCACCTACACCTACATCTACACCTCCTCATCCACCTGCACCTACACCTACACATACACCTCCATCTACACCTACACCTACACATACACCTCCATCTCCTCTTCCTCCTCTTCCTACACCTCCTGCATCTCCTCCTACACCTACACCTACACCTACACCCACACCTACATCTACACATACACCTACATTTAAAACCCAAGACTACCTACTATCTAAGAGCTAAACATACCCGACACTGCATCGATGCAATTGAGAATGATCTCAGTGTTCTTCTCGCACTGCGCCTCGTTGAGATAGAAGTACGTTCTCGCACTGATCACGTTCTCTCGTCTGTCTCCCAGCTCGGGATGTGCCGCGTATCTCTCCGTGTCTGCGGGACAGACAGACAGACGTGGGCTTCAGCAGTGCGAGGCAACATACAACAGATTGGCGGGGGGCTTCAACAATAACATGCAACGATTGGCGGTACGACGTGGGCTTCAACGATATGATGCAACATTCGACATTATAATATGGCCTTCAACAATATGACATGACCTTCAATAGTATGGCGTAACCTTCCTATGTTACGACACAAACATCCATGTAGTATAGGGCGACCTTGCATAGTATGACACGACCTTCCATAGCATGGCATGAAAATCCATAGTATGACATGACATATCTATCTTTTGCTTCGAAGATTTTTGCATGTAATCAGAAGCGCCTCAATTTATTTTTAATTAAATTCATATTTATATAGTAATACAGATGGGCAAACTTGGCAAGAAAATTGGCATGGCTGCACACGCTATATATATAGACATGCTACGATAGAAAAAACTTTACATAAAAATCCGTGACAACATTTACACTTACAGAAAGTGGATTCTTTTTGATCCGCATTCGGCAAAATACCTCTGGAAAAATAACACAACAGAGGAGGTAAACATACTGACAGATATATGCCTAGGGGGAGGGGGCGCTCATGGGAACATGCAGATGCGTCCTTGCACCAGAGCTATCTTGGTTAATTTTTACTCAGCCGTATTGATCAAAATGTACCGCTGACATTTCGCCTCCTATCAGCAGGCTTTCTCAAAGCTGACTGAAGTCATTAGATCAACCCGGAATGAACTTTTTTAATGAGTTATGTCCATGCACCTTCACATACAGTGGTGCGGTCACTCGTGCATCTAATGACGGGCTTTATTGGTAATTCTTTTATGTCGTGATCGATGGTAGTCTCACACAGCAGGGGGCTGGCTATACAGCATGTACTCACGCACCTACAGTCATCTAGCCAGTACGACTCCACCCGCAGGACTCGCCTCCCGCTCGAGCGACCGTGAGCCGATTTCTGCGCGTTTTTGCGCGCATCCTCAGCGCAACGTATAATACATGATTTTTGTTCTCCAAGGCCACCTACTACAACAACTGCATGCCTACGGGCGATATGGACTGCAGGGAGGTGCCCCAGCCGTACGCAGCAATTACCAGGGTATGGGCAGTGGGCCAGTGTGGTCACCATTCAGCTTGCTAAGCCGCAACCCACATTACTCTCTCGTTTGTTTCTGCAAACTGATCTACTTACGGTCATCGGGTGTAGCCAGGACATGCTGCGAGAAGGCTAATGCCAATATACACACGCCTGCGATCGTTTCCTGGAGCTATGGTCAGGGCCCCGGGTGTGAACGGCCCACATACAACAAGCATTGTACAACAAATATGCATGCTGGGAGGCATGCCTAATGAGATGGGTCGACTACCATCACTTCACACAACAGTGTACAGGCAGGCGCATGTGGCCACAGAAATGTACACATGCCTACAGCTAGTAAATTATATCCATGCACATGGCACAGGTAGTATTCGTTCCGTCAACTGAAACAGTGTGGATTAATTCTTCTTTATTAAATTGTCCTCACGACATCACATAGTAAGCTGCGTTCTAGGGTATCCCCTGCCAGTTGTCTACGGTCCGGAACTCAAGTCGCGTCTTGAAAGCTGATCCCTAAAACAGGATTAGAATCCACGCGTACTGTCTACCAATTTTGAACTCGCTAGCTTGCCGGCCTAAATATGTCAAGGTTATGTACATCCTTGTTCAGTAGGTCGTAAGAACTTTATAGACCAACAAATCATGCACTCCTGTAGTTTTTTTTATTATCTGTCACTATTCTATAACAACGACATCTTGTCAAAGGTTTTTGGGGTGCAGCGAAGCAGACAATTAAAACTGTCACTGCATGTGTCACTTTTGAATCCAGGAAAGGGCTTCAGGTCTCGGAGAGCACTGTGCGTACATAGACCCCTGCAGCAGCTGGGGAAGGAAGCAGAGCGCAAGTCAGCAGTGCTTCGATCTAGTGGGGGAATCGGATAAATATGGGTAATAGTGAGTCAAGTGCGAATTAAAAAAAAAAGCACAAATAACTGCATTGAGCTCTCTTTCATTCGTATTCTGCAAGGGATTCTTGGATAGGAAAGAGGCATGGCCCTGATGGCCTGATATCCCCACTTTCACCTGGATCCGCCAGTGTGGTATACTGAACTAAGTGCTAGTAATCGTAAGGAATAGTAAGTGCTAGGAGGTCAACCAGCTTATGCAGTGACGACGCTGCATAGTGCATATTAGATACAATAATGTAACCCAAACCCAGGATAACCTATCCTGGGTTTGGGTTACATTATTGTATCTAAGTGCATATGCGCGCAAAGCGCCCTCCAAAGTAGTCTATATCTTCATCTAAATTTAACTCGAAGCGTGTGATGGCATAGAAAAACACCTACAGACACTGCAGGCACATTGCTGTACATCCTATTTTTTACAGGATAGCCTAGCTGATACTTCAACTACCAAAAACATTCCTACTCTCAACAGGGACAGAGTCACGTACACATGTATAATATCAGGAGTAGATAATAGATCTTCTATTATAGATAGTCTTCTATTATCTACTCCTGATAGTATATTATCTTAAATAAACAATAAAAACAACGGAGTGTGCAAAGCTACAATCATAGTGGCGTCGCCGAATTTTAAACCAGTGGCCGTTTGTGTATTACATAATATTTACGCGCACAGCCACTAATTTAAAATGTAGTGGACATGCCATTATAATTTCATGGCTCACATTTTCTAAAATTGTGCCACCTGTTTTATTCTATTGTTTCTATTCACTACTAATATACGATAGCTCTATACCAGTTTAGCTCCTTTGCTACTGCTACAGGAACCCCTTCGCTTCCACACACACTAGCAAATGAAGCTACTGTTCCCTCTAGCCAGAGGAAAGGAGCTACACTGGTAAAGCGACTGAACAGAGAGACGTAAATCATACTCTATCTCGGCCGTCTGAGCTTCCTCTGCCGATAGATCCTCCTCCGCGCTGTAGTCCATGATCGACTTTACCCCGTACTGTCTCATCTTGCTCAACACCGGCTTGATCTCATCCTGATCCACTCCAGCGACAAAGTGACCATACATGGTCATTCGGAGACCCAACTCGAACAGCCGCTTACCAAATATCCACCTGCCCAGCTTCATCAGCTGTGAAACCACAGATAGCGAAAGGCGTCAAAAGAAGCGATTTAGCAAAATTTTGCAAGTAGCGTGGTATATGAGGTAAGATATTCATTAGCACACCTTTCTTCCAACAGATATACCTACATATATATATATATATATATATAATATATATATATATATATAATTATAAATATATATATACAGGCATAATTAATTGATAACAGATTGTATTATTATTAGCTGCAATATTATTCAGGGACTGCATTTATATTTTTACATGGTTCATACTGAGGACTGCAAATTTTTTCAATTACTTTTCAAGGACATTTTATCGGACATTTTATCGGAATTCATACACATAACAAAATATACCTTGATTAATTTAATAACCCCATTCATAATCACTGTCACCTCTAAAACTTACCTGGATCACATTAATAAACCCTTCTAAACACTGTCATTTCTACAACATACCTTGATTTACTGACTGATTTTACTGACTTACTGTAATTTGTGATCATCATTTAACTGTCTATCGTGTCTATATAGCTTTTTAATCGCATTTAACGCCATTTTTATTGAGGTTTGCATATTATTGATGGTACAAAATTTCTTTTTAATACAGGCAAGGATTCTTTCTAAAAATTCAATGACATTTTCATGAAATTTAAGGACTTTTCAAGCACAAAATCAAAATTTACCAACTTTTCAAGGACTCCCCTCAAATTCAAGGACTGTGCAAACCATGTTTTATGACACTGCTGCCAGATGCTCACTACACAGTATGGGTTGTGTTGGTAAAGGCAATTTGAGACCGTCTTTATGCCAAGCTAGATACACTGTGCAGCCTTGGGCTTTTGCCAAGTGGCGCTGATAGGGTCTATGTCCCCAAGGGTACTATCGGAGGGTACCCTGGGTACGGTTCGATATATCAGAAAGTACCTCGGGGTACTATACAATATCATATGTTGCTGCGTACTCTGCATTGTCCCACCGTACCCTGACTTTCAGCCAACTGATGTCGTAATACATACACTCTGTCAAGTTACCACATCACATAGAAGAAACCTCAAAACATTACAATCCAATAAAAATGTATGCTATGTTTGACTATATTTTCCCTTTTCCTTTTTTTTAAACGAAGAGCTAGCCTTTAAATTTTAGTAGGGTCTATGCCCCCCAGGGTACTATCGGAGGGTACCCTGGGTACGGTTCGATATATCGGAAAGTACCTCGGGGTACTATACGATGTCGCTGCATACCCTGCATTGTCCTACTGGCACCGTACCCTGACTTTCAGCCAACTGATTTCAGATGTTGTAAAACTAAAATATAAAAGCTAGCTCTTCGTTTAAAAAAAGGAAAAAGAAAAATATAGTCAAACATATAGCATACATTTTTATTGGATTGTGATGTTTTGAGGTTTCTTCTATGTGATGTGGTAACTTGACAGAGTGTATGTATTACGACATCAGTTGGCTAAAAGTCAGGGTACGGTGGGACAATGCAGAGTACGCAGCGACATATCGTATATGGTATAGTACCCCGAGGTACTTTCCGATATATCAAACCGTACCCAGGGTACCCTTCGGTAGTACCCTGGGGTACATAGACCCTAGATCAGCAACACTAACAGGAACAACAGCATAGCACTGTGTCCACAGGCACTTGGAACGTCTCAATAAAAAAAAGAAGGTAAATAAACACGAAATTTATAATATTTACTACCAGTCTTAATGTTTCTCTACTCTATTTCGCCTATAATCACCTGTAAATGCTGGTCAAATGCTCATCTGCAACACACAAGTAACATGAATAAGAGATCGAGTGACATGAACTCTCTTATTCATGTTGTTTGTGCACAGGGCGGGCGTGCGGTGTACTTGTGTGTTGCAGATGAGCAATTGACCGGCATTTACAGGTGATTATAGGTGAAATATATTTACTGTACAGCCACACATCAAGTGTTTGCGTGGCTATCAAGGGTTAGGCAGCTTGCGCTTATATAAAACCCTGAACTATCCAATAGTGGCCTAATTCGATTTTAAATGAGAGCACGTCCTTTGCCGCGATAACATGTTGGGGAAGGCTGTTCCAGCTGTCAATCACTCTCTGAGAGAAAATATTATTACGTAGTTCAAGACGACTGCGCTCTTTGTACAGTTTCATGCTGTGACCTCTGGTGGTGGACAGGATTGCGGGTGAAAAAAATGTCCTATGATCAATGTTCTCCAAGCCTGTCATAATCTTGTAGGTCTCGATACAGGGGCGGATCCAGGGCTGAAGCTAGACAGTATTTTTTCAGATTTTAAGGGCACATCCCCCAAAAAGGGCACACCACCCCACAGTGGGCGCCGTTAGGCACGGAAGCACATGGCGGGGGTCTGGGTGGCCACCCCCAGGAAATCTTAAAATTTCAAGGGTCCCTGGGCACAAAAATGAGCACCATTTGAGCACACATTTAGTCAAGCAGCAATAGCTAAAAACCATATGGAATTTTATTTCTGCTTCATTTTGCCTGCGCTTTGCATACCAGCAATTAATGCAGAATTATTCAAGCACTTCCCTTCTTTTTCAGATATCAAAGCTAGTTTTATTACCATGTAAAATTTTGATTTCCTTCAAGTCCTGTCAATGAATAATAAAAATAATAAAAAAAATAAAGAATATAGCCAAATTCCATCAAATTGTTTTCTGTATTTTTTAGCGCAAAATTTCGAAGGGCACTTTGAAATCTAGACCGTATTAATAAATTTCCCAATACGGCAAATACGGTCTGAATCCGCCCCTGCGATAAGATCGGCTCTCTCTCTATGCGTCTCTAGAGTAGTAAGATTCAGCCTTTGAAGTCTTTGCTGGTATGGCAAGCTACCCAACCCTTCCACTAGTTTAGTCGCTTGTCTCTGAACTTTTTCAAGGAGCTCTATGTCCTTTATCAAATATGGTCTCCAAGCTTGTATAGCATATTCAAGGTGTGGACGGACCAAGGACTTGTATAACTATATAACTATAAGGCCCCTATAAGGGAACGATGGTGTGCCTCGACCTGCCGGTAAAACACCTTCTGATGACTCCTAGCACCTTGTTTGCCCTTTTTTGCTGCTATAGTACGTGCTAAATAGAGTAGAGAAACATTAAGACTTTGGTACAATACATTTCGTGTTTATTTACCTTTGTTTTATTTTATTGAGACGTTCCAATTGTGCCTGTGACTGTGTCGGTGTTACAGACGTACAGACGTACAGATTACAGCGTAACAGTAATAATTTCAAATATATCGCGTCACCATAATAAAAAAAGGTGTTACCTGTGCATTATTGTCGACCAAGTAATCATAACAACACATCCTGAAGACGACAAGCGCTCGGAGAATCTCCCATGTTGACTTACTGCGATAAGCCTCGGTGTGATCTTCAAACGAAAGCGAAGTATGCGCGCTCTTTGCGTTAGCACCTAATATGGTGATGTCTTTGCGAGCTTGAGGTTTTCCTTGCAGCAAACTAGCGGCGGGTACGCTTCGACTTAATGCCCTATCGATTTTATGATTTAGCAACAAGCGAGTGAACGATTTTCGGCGGAGTAGAAGAAATACACGAAGGCTAGTCGATATCCGTAACGCATCTCGCAACGCCATGTTGACATACTCCTGCGAGTCGCCGCGCGCGTACTAGTTTCATTCATGCTGCCCATGACGTCAGAGGCACACACCCCCTCACGTGACTAGCCGGAAAAACTTTGCGTTTTTACTATTAGAGCAGAGCTATTTCAGTATTAGGTAAACAAGAGTTCAAGAAGTCTAGTCACGAGGGGTCTGCAATATAGATATACGTATAGCATGGTTGTGAAATGAGCCGCGTGTACATACTACATATAGGTCCGTGCTTATGGTTGGGTTTATGGTTAGCTATTGCTGCTATATAGCCTATATTGCTGTGTGCTGTGTGCGCAAACCAACTATAGGCGCGTGTGAAAAATGTTGATATGCCGACTGGGCCGGCGCACATATGCGTATATTACATGGGGGCTCTCTCTCTCTCGCCCTCTCTGGAAGAATCTTTAACTTCCGTTTAAAATTATACCCCCACATTTCCCCTCGAGTATATTAATAATTGCGCATATGCAGATTGGCCCGCTTTTCATGGTAGTACGGCAGATGAGGTCGTTGTCGTATCAGGTACTACAGATCCTACCCGAGGTAGTTTTAGGTTGTTTAGTATTATGTTTATATTTTTATATGAGGTATGTTTAAGGTTAGGGTTAGGGTTAGGGTTAGGGTACACAGGGGCGGATCCAGGGCTGGAGCTAGACAGTATTTTTTCAGATTTTAAGGGCACATCCCCCAAAAACGGCACACCACCCCACAGTGGGCGCCGTTAGGCGCGGAAGCACATGGCGGGGGGTCTGGGGTCTTGGGTCAAAATTTCAAGGGTCCCTGGGCACAAAAATGAGCACTATTTGAGCACACATTTAGTCAAGCAGCAATAGCTAAAAACCATATGAAATTTTATTTCTGCTTCATTTTGCCTGCGCTTTGCATACCAGCTATTAATGCAGAATGATTCAAGCACTTCCCTTCTTTTTCAGATATCAAAGCTAGTTTTGTTACCATGTAAAATTTAGATTTCCTTCAAGTCCTGTCAATGAATCAGAAGAAAAATAAAACAAATAAAGAATATAGCCAAATTCCATCAAATTGTTTTCTGTATTTTTTTAGCGCAAAATTTCGAAGGGCACTTTGAAATCTAGACCGTATTTCCCAATACGGCAAATACGGTCTGAATCCGCCCCTGGTACACTTCTGTAGTACAAGTCTGGTACACTTTGTATATACATGTATGTACCTCGGGTACATATCTGTAGTACCTGATACGACAACGACCCCTTCAGCGGTAGTACGTACCCCCACCCCAGTATCACATGGCATCTATAAATATATAGATGTAGGGTTTTGCCAAGCGCTAAGAAACGGTCATGTGCTGCACGGCGGGTGTTATAGACGTTTGGTCTCACACCCAACTGAAAGCGATATGAATGGTCCGCCATCGTCAGATCTTACAATATCTTATATCAATTATCTTAATATCTTATTGAATAATCGTAGAGTCGTACGTACGTGCTCTTACATTTTAAAGATGCATTAATTCACACATTCGAATATTGTAAAGATGTCTTCATATATTAGAATATTGTAAATGACTCTATATTTGCTATTCAGGATATTGTCACCCAAGAAGAAAAACTACTTGAATAAAATAAATAACAGTGAATGATACTATAATTTCTTCTTATTTATAACTTTAATATGTTTAAGAGATAATATAAACAAATTTGGCATATTCCCATTGGTATATTGCTTTTATTTACAGCACAAATATCACAAACGCCCTTATTTTCCTAGTCCACAAATGGACATTCCTATCATAGCTACATTTAGAAGAAAATTAAATGATTATTACGCTTCTTTTCATTGTTGTAAATAAATAATCTTGAAGACTATGAACTCTGGGAATGATTTATATGTTTTAGTTGAGAATTTTGTCTCGTTGTTGATAAAAACAGACCGATGAAAATATTGCTGATGTTTACGTAACGGTCTGTCCCCTAGACTTCAAGAACAAAATGACACCCCAACAAATTCTGCTGCACCCAATCCCCAAGTGAAACACGTTAAATATGTTGCCAATATTGTTCCTTCTCTGGTGTCTACAAACTTGTCAATGAACAGTCATGTGACCAGTTAAAATCCATTTGTAAGAGTCAAGTCATCGTATCTGTCCCGTTTTCGTGTGTTACGAAATGTAACCTTATGGCCCCAGTGTGAATTGGCTGTTTTGACAAAACTATGTTAATGTATGCATACGTCATCAACATACGGGCACTTTCAACCCCGCAAGTTCATTTCACTGCCAGTGTTGTGGGAAGCGGATAGGACACACGTGTTATTGGAATCTGTCCTAGTGTTACGTGAAGTTACGTAAACAATGATTTTGATCCTAAAAATCTTGGATAGTCATCAGTCTAGTGTGTTGTTTGACTCTAATTAATAGCTATTTTCTGTAACAACTGTACATGAAGTGTGTCTGATGTTTTGTCACACGGAAATGAATAAATCGTGGGATGACACAAATAAACAATTTCTGGGACAGATTTGTTTACGTAACGTAGACAGCAGGGCCGGCGGAGCCATAATTTTTCCGATCATTATTTTTTTCAAGCACACATTTTCGTTATGCACAGGCCTTATCTACAATTATTGCAATCCCGAGCATATAATGATCTGAAATCACACATAGTTTATGTATACACGCATATATACTACTACATGACGTTGTTTTCATGTTTATAAACATTGACGTCATATGCGCACATGCGCAGTTTAACGGTTGGCAGCAAGCAGATGCGTGATATTGTTCGATACAAGCACACGCACGCACGCACGCACGCACGCACGTGTACGTACACACGCACGCACGCACGTACACACTCATGCACGCACGTGTACGTGCACACGCGCGCACGCACGCAGGCGCGCACATGTACGTACACACGCACGCACGCACGCACGCACGCATGTACGCACGTGTAAGTGCACACGCACGCACGAACGTGTACTTGCACACGCGCGCACGTGTACGTGCACACGCACACATGTACGCACGTGTACGCACGCACGCACGCGCGTATACGTGCACACGCACGCACGCACGCACACACGCACGCATGCACGCACGTTTACATACACACGCACGCACGCACGCATGCATGCACGCTGGTGTACGTGCACACGCACGCACGCACGTCTACGTGCACATGCATGCACGCACGCACGTGTACCTGTACACACACGCACGTACGCACCAACGCACTCATGCACACACGTGTACCTGCACACGCATGCACGCATGCCCGCACGTGTACGTGAACACGCATTAAATTTGCAGAATGTAAATTGGCAGATGCCGAAATAATTGGGCCTATACTGAAGTATAAATATAAATTTGTTAGAGTTTTGAAAAGTATTTTTAAGCTCTAAAAGGGCATCTTGGTGTCTTACATTTTTTAAATTTCTTGGGGGAGGACCCCCAAACCCCCCTTTGACGAGGGGGAAACCCCACCTAGAGCTCCCTCGATCGCCACGGCTGCGCCGTGGGCACCTGGGAGA
>NW_014579160.1:41707-42902 GCF_000485595.1 Priapulus caudatus
GACAATCCCATATCAAATGGAAAATATATGTGCAGCATAGCAGCATGCCAGCGCAGAAGAGCAGCAGCGCTCTACTCCGGCTGCAAGGAAGGTACAATGAGGAACGTATCCGAACTGTTGTCTTTAGAGATGCCGCCTGCAATCACAAGCCAGTTTAATCAGTATCTGAGATCTTTAGAAAAGGGTAGCAGAACACCAATAGCCGCCAATTAACATGGTCAACAACTAATACGGGACTAGATTCATAATGTGGAGACTTGACTATATTGATAACCTATTGTATTTATTTTTCTCTTTCCAAAAGGTACTCAGAAGGGGAAGAGAACTCCTGCAACTAAGGAGGACGAGCAGGACCATGAAGCACAACTAGATGATGGTCAACTAGTTGATACTGGGCTTTTTCTTCAAGAGCTATATGACAGAAGAAACAAAATGGATTTTGGTACAAAACAATGTTATCCAGATCTGTAGTATTGAGACCCTCAATTCTCACCATCTTGGAGAAATATGCAGGGTATGAAGACAAGGTGCGCACTGGTCACCTCGGCAAGACCGCCACATTCTGGCTCAGTGTGATAGACCACACCCATCTGATCCTAATGTTGCAGAATTCTGTAAAGACTAACAACTTGGCCGTCTTCCACAAGTGTAACGGGGATATGGCAGACCTATTATTTGCGTACGATGGATGCCCGGCTGTGTTGCCTGAGCAGCCATTGTTTACAAAATTGCCTAGCTTAGCCTCGTTTTTGTGCGATGACCCCCAGGTCATGAATAATAATTAAGAAGGGTCTATTAGCGAAGTAGTAAGACAAAGAACAGTATTGGGTCCGTCCATGTGCTGTACCACCCTGGACCAAATAAGCAGTGGAGGATATGATGAACATTGCATTGTGGGGGGGGATTGTGTAATTGACGGTAAACACATTGCCCTTCGCGCTCCAACCAAATCAGGTTCAGTGTTTTATAATTACAAGCATTTCTTCAGCATTGTGCTAATGACACTCGTAGATACTGATTATAAATTCATATATATCGACGTTGGGTGCGACGGGAGTGTCAGATGGTGGGGTCTTCAGTGGCTGTATTCTAAAGGAAGCTTTAGACCAAAGACTAGCTAATCTAACCGAAAAATCACCCCTCCCTGAAGATGGAACGCTGATGTCTTATCACATCCTTGGTGACGAGGCATTCC
>NW_014579160.1:43061-44620 GCF_000485595.1 Priapulus caudatus
ATCTCCACCTCAGCAAGACTGCCACATTCTGGCTCAGTGTGATAGACCACACCCATCTGATCCTAATGTTGCAGAATTCTGTAAAGACTAACAACTTGGCCGTCTTCCACAAGTGTAACGGGGATATGGCAGACCTATTCTTTGCGTACGATGGATGCCCGGCTGTGTTGCCTGAGCAGCCATTGTTTACAAAATTGCCTAGCTTAGCCTCGTTTTCGTGCGATGACCCCAGGTCATGAATAATAATTAAGAAGGGTCTATTAGCGAAGTAGTAATGTAACGTCTATTTTACATATGTTGTACAGATGTCACATTGGATTAGTAATCGTAGATAGGGTGGGTTGTACAGAGAGAAGGGTTGGGCGTTTGGCATAGAGATGAGAAATAGTTAGGTTGGGTACGGCGCGGATAAGTTGCGGATGTGAGGTTGACACGTATACAGATGTCGACCATATGTACATTTCCCGCGTAAAGTTTGAACAGGGGAGAGAGTGGTGTGTGATTGGCTAGAGGAGAGTAGAACTGGGCTGTGATTGGACGAGAGAGTCATATATAAAGGGTGGAAGGACGGTTGAACGGGAGAACTGTGGGACTGGAACGAGACAAGACGTGACTTGACGAGCGACAGAATTGTTTGTAAACAATATATTCTTTTAGTGAACACAAATGCTATACGTCTTCTTGATTATTATACTTTAAACTGTAACATATAAACTACGCTCTACAGTAAGACAAGGAACAGTATTGGGTCCGTCCATGTGCTGTACCACCCTGGACCAAATAAGCAGTGGAGGATATGATGAACAATTGCATTGTGGGGGGGGGGATTGTGTAATTGACGGTAAACACATTGCCCTTCGCGCTCCAACCAAATCAGGTTCAGTGTTTTATAATTACAAGCACTTCTTCAGCATTGTGCTAATGACACTCGTAGATACTGATTATAAATTCATATATATCGACGTTGGGTGCAACGGGAGAGTGTCAGATGGTGGGGTCTTCAGTGGCTGTAATCTAAAGGAAGCTTTAGACCAAAGACTAGCTAATCTAACCGAAAAATCACCCCTCCCTGAAGATGGAACGCTGATGTCTTATCACATCCTTGGTGACGAGGCATTCCCTTTAAGGGATGATATCATGAAACCGTTCCCCTTTAGAAACATGTCACCAGAACAACGAGTTTTTAACTATCGTCTCTCACGAGCCAGGCGTGTTGTAGAAAACGCCTTTGGTCTGCTATCATCGAGGTTCAGGGTTTTCTGTCAAGAATATCTCTCAGCCCAGAAAAGGTTGAGAAACTGGTTATGGCTGCATGTGTCCTGCACAATTTCTTAAGAGTGAATTCGGAACAAGCAAACACTGTACCGGGCACTTATGACAACGAGGATATAACAGGCACTGTCACAGAAGGGTCCAGGTCCTTAGAATCTTGTGGTATACCTCACAGCAACCACAGCAGCAGCAAGCAGCATAAAGCTAAACGGGAAAAACTCATGGAATATTTCAACAGCCCTGATGGCGCAGTACCATGGCAATATGATATGATGTAAAAGCCGCAC